>NC_141875.1:718268854-718571885 GCF_056163025.1 Triticum urartu | reverse complement strand
TTAAACTTATTTGAACTCCGGACTTCTTTTGTGTTCAGTATGCAGCATTCAAAGCGACGTCATCAATTTCCAACATGTTCTGACATCATTTCTTGTTTTTCGGTCATTTACCTAATTGTTTAGAGAGCTAAATGACCGTGAAATTGAAAATCACTACAAAATGAATTCTAAATTTTTTGAAACTTGGCATGGTATCATAATTTCACCCGCATAGCATGTGCGAAAGAGTAGAGAGGGTCACGGCAAAAACTGGATGCACTTCGTGTACAAACTGGACAAACTCTTTCGGAGTATCAGGGTTTCGGACGAGAACTCATCTGTTACACGGGCACTTCAATGTTTTTTAAATTTATTTGAACTCCGGACTTCTTTTGTGTTCAGTATGCAGCATTCAAAGCGACGTTATCAATTTCCAACATGTTCTGACATCATTTGTTGTTTTTTGGTCATTTACCTAATTGTTTAGAGAGCTAAATGACCGTGAAATCGAAAATCACTACAAAAAGAATTCTGAAAATGTTGAAACTTGGCATGGTATCATCATTTCACCCGCATAGCATGTACGAAAGAGTAGAGACGGTCACGGCAAAAACTGGACGCACTTCGTGTACAAACTGGACAAACTCTTTCGGAGTATCAGTGTTTCAGACAAGAACTCATCTGTTACACGGGCACTTCAATGTTTTTTAAACTTATTTGAACTCCGGACTTCTTTTGTGTTCAGTAAGCAGCATTCAAAGAGACATCATCAATTTCCAACATGTTCTGACATCATTTGTTGTTTTTCGGTCATTTACCTAATTGTTTAGAGAGCTAAATGACCGTGAAATTGAAAATCACTACAAAATGAACTCTGAAAATGTTGAAACTTGGCATGGTATCATAATTTCACCCGCATAGCATGTGCGAAAGAGTAGAGAGGGTCACGGCAAAAACTGGACGCACTTCGTGTACAAACTGGACAAACTCTTTTGGAGTATCAGGGTTTCGGACAAGAACTCATCTGTTACACGGGCACTTCAATGTTTTGTAATCTTATTTGAACTCCGGACTTCTTTTGTGTTCAGTATGCAGCATTCAATGCGACTTCATCAATTTCCAACATGTTCTGACACCATTTGTTGTTTTTCGGTCATTTACCTAATTGTTTAGAGAGCTAAATGACCGTGAAATTGAAAATCACTACAAAATGAATTCTAAATTTTTTGAAACTTGGCATGGTATCATAATTTCACCCGCATAGCATGTGCGAAAGAGTAGAGAGGGTCACGGCAAAAACTGGATGCACTTCGTGTACAAACTGGACAAACTCTTTCGGAGTATCAGGGTTTCGGACGAGAACTCATCTGTTACACGGGCACTTCAATGTTTTTTAAATTTATTTGAACTCCGGACTTCTTTTGTGTTCAGTATGCAGCATTGAAAGCCACGTCATCAATTTCCAACATGTTCTGACATCATTTGTTGTTTTTCGGTCATTTACCTAATTGTTTAGAGAGCTAAATGATTGTGAAATCGAAAATCACTACAAAATGAATTCTGAAAATGTTGAAACTTGGCTTGGTATCATCATTTCACCCGCATAGCATGTGTTGTTTTTTGGTCATTTACCTAATTGTTTAGAGAGCTAAATGACCGTGAAATCGAAAATCACTACAAAAAGAATTCTGAAAATGTTGAAACTTGGCATGGTATCATCATTTCACCCGCATAGCATGTGCGAAAGAGTAGAGAGGGTCACGGCAAAAACTGGACGCACTTCGTGTACAAACTGGAAAAACTCTTTCGGAGTATCAGGGTTTCGGACGAGAACTCATCTGTTACACGGGCACTTCAATGTTTTTTAAACTTATTTGAACTCCGAACTTCTTTTGTGTTCAGTATGCAGCATTCAAAGTGATGTCATCAATTTCCAACATGTTCTGACATCATTTGTTATTTTTCGGTCATTTACCTAATTGTTTAGAGAGCTAAATGACCGTGAAATCGAAAATCACTACAAAATGAATTCTGAAAATGTTGAAACTTGGCATGGTATCATCATTTCACCCGCATAGCATGTACGAAAGAGTAGAGACGGTCGCGGCAAAAACTGGACGCACTTCGTGTACAAACTAGACAAACTCTTTCGGAGTATCAGGGTTTCGGACGACAACTCATCTGTTACACGGGCACTTCAATGTTTTTTAAACTTATTTGAACTCCGGACTTCTTTTGTGTTCAGTATGCAGCATTCAAAGCGACGTCATCAATTTCCAACATGTTCTGGCATCATTTCTTGTTTTTCGGTCATTTACCTAATTGTTTAGAGAGCTAAATGACCGTGAAATCGAAAATCACTACAAAAAGAATTCTGAAAATGTTGAAACTTGGCATGGTATCATCATTTCACCCGCATAGCATGTACGAAAGAGTAGAGACGGTCACGGCAAAAACTGGACGCACTTCGTGTACAAACTAGACAAACTCTTTCGGAGTATCAGGGTTCCGGACGAGAACTCATCTGTTACACGGGCACTTCAATGTTTTTTCAACTTATTTGAACTCCGGACTTCTTTTGTGTTCAGTATGCAGCATTCAAAGCGACGTCATCAATTTCCAACATGTTCTGACATCATTTCTTGTTTTTCGGTCATTTACCTAATTGTTTAGAGAGCTAAATGACCGTGAAATTGAAAATCACTACAAAATGAATTCTAAAAAAGTTGAAACTTGGCATGGTATCATCATTTCACCCGCATAGCATGTGCGAAAGAGTAGAGAGGGTCACGGAAAAAACTGGACGCACTTCATGTACAAAATGGACAAACTCTTTCGGAGTATCAAGGATTCGGACGAGAACTCATCTGTTACACGGGCACTTCAATGTTTTTTAAACTTATTTGAACTCCGGACTTCTTTTGTGTTCAGTAAGCAGCATTCAAAGAGACATCATCAATATCCAACATGTTCTGACATCATTTGTTGTTTTTCGGTCATTTACCTAATTGTTTAGAGAGCTAAATGACCGTGAAATTGAAAATCACTACAAAATGAATTCTGAAAATGTTGAAACTTGGCATGGTATCATCATTTCACCCGCATAGCATGTGCGAAAGAGTAGAGAGGGTCACGGCAAAAACTGGACGCACTTCGTGTACAAACTGGACAAACTCTTTCAGAGTATCAGGGTTTCGGACGAGAACTCATTTGTTGCACGGGCAATTCAATGTTTTTTAAACTTATTTGAACTCCGGACTTCTTTTGTGTTCAGTATGCAGCATTCAAAGCGACGTTATCAATTTCCAACATGTTCTGACATCATTTGTTGTTTTTTGGTCATTTACCTAATTGTTTAGAGAGCTAAATGACCGTGAAATCGAAAATCACTACAAAAAGAATTCTGAAAATGTTGAAACTTGGCATGGTATCATCATTTCACCCGCATAGCATGTACGAAAGAGTAGAGACGGTCACGGCAAAAACTGGACGCACTTCGTGTACAAACTGGACAAACTCTTTCGGAGTATCAGGGTTTCAGACAAGAACTCATCTGTTACACGGGCACTTCAATGTTTTTTAAACTTATTTGAACTCCGGACTTCTTTTGTGTTCAGTATGCAGCATTCAAAGCGACGTCATCAATTTCCAACATGTTCTGACATCATTTCTTGTTTTTCGGTCATTTACCTAATTGTTTAGAGAGCTAAATGACCGTGAAATTGAAAATCACTACAAAATGAATTCTAAATTTTTTGAAACTTGGCATGGTATCATAATTTCACCCGCATAGCATGTGCGAAAGAGTAGAGAGGGTCACGGCAAAAACTGGATGCACTTCGTGTACAAACTGGACAAACTCTTTCGGAGTATCAGGGTTTCGGACGAGAACTCATCTGTTACACGGGCACTTCAATGTTTTTTCAACTTATTTGAACTCCGGACTTCTTTTGTGTTCAGTATGCAGCATTCAAAGCGACGTCATCAATTTCCAACATGTTCTGACATCATTTCTTGTTTTTCGGTCATTTACCTAATTGTTTAGAGAGCTAAATGACCGTGAAATTGAAAATCACTACAAAATGAATTCTAAAAAAGTTGAAACTTGGCATGGTATCATCATTTCACCCGCATAGCATGTGCGAAAGAGTAGAGAGGGTCACGGAAAAAACTGGACGCACTTCGTGTACAAAATGGACAAACTCTTTCGGAGTATCAAGGATTCGGACGAGAACTCATCTGTTACACGGGCACTTCAATGTTTTTTAAACTTATTTGAACTCCGGACTTCTTTTGTGTTCAGTAAGCAGCATTCAAAGAGACATCATCAATTTCCAACATGTTCTGACATCATTTGTTGTTTTTCGGTCATTTACCTAATTGTTTAGAGAGCTAAATGACCGTGAAATTGAAAATCACTACAAAATGAATTCTGAAAATGTTGAAACTTGGCATGGTATCATCATTTCACCCGCATAGCATGTGCGAAAGAGTAGAGAGGGTCACGGCAAAAACTGGACGCACTTCGTGTACAAACTGGACAAACTCTTTCGGAGTATCAGGGTTTCGGACGAGAACTCATCTGTTACACGGGCAATTCAATGTTTTTTAAACTTATTTGAACTCCGGACTTCTTTTGTGTTCAGTATGCAGCATTCAAAGCGACGTTATCAATTTCCAACATGTTCTGACATCATTTGTTGTTTTTTGGTCATTTACCTAATTGTTTAGAGAGCTAAATGACCGTGAAATCGAAAATCACTACAAAAAGAATTCTGAAAATGTTGAAACTTGGCATGGTATCATCATTTCACCCGCATAGCATGTACGAAAGAGTAGAGACGGTCACGGCAAAAACTGGACGCACTTCGTGTACAAACTGGACAAACTCTTTCGGAGTATCAGGGTTTCAGACAAGAACTCATCTGTTACACGGGCACTTCAATGTTTTTTAAACTTATTTGAACTCCGGACTTCTTTTGTGTTCAGTATGCAGCATTCAAAGCGACGTCATCAATTTCCAACATGTTCTGACATCATTTCTTGTTTTTCGGTCATTTACCTAATTGTTTAGAGAGCTAAATGACCGTGAAATTGAAAATCACTACAAAATGAATTCTAAATTTTTTGAAACTTGGCATGGTATCATAATTTCACCCGCATAGCATGTGCGAAAGAGTAGAGAGGGTCACGGCAAAAACTGGATGCACTTCGTGTACAAACTGGACAAACTCTTTCGGAGTATCAGGGTTTCGGACGAGAACTCATCTGTTACACGGGCACTTCAATGTTTTTTAAATTTATTTGAACTCCGGACTTCTTTTGTGTTCAGTATGCAGCATTGAGAGCCACGTCATCAATTTCCAACATGTTCTGACATCATTTGTTGTTTTTCGGTCATTTACCTAATGGTTTAGAGAGCTAAATGATTGTGAAATCGAAAATCACTACAAAATGAATTCTGAAAATGTTGAAACTTGGCTTGGTATCATCATTTCACCCGCATAGCATGTGCTGTTTTTTGGTCATTTACCTAATTGTTTAGAGAGCTAAATGACCGTGAAATCGAAAATCACTACAAGAAGAATTCTGAAAATGTTGAAACTTGGCATGGTATCATCATTTCACCCGCATAGCATGTGCGAAAGAGTAGAGAGGGTCACGGCAAAAACTGGACGCACTTCGTGTACAAACTGGAAAAACTCTTTTGGAGTATCAGGGTTTCGGACGAGAACTCATCTGTTACACGGGCACTTCAATGTTTTTTAAACTTATTTGAACTCCGAACTTCTTTTGTGTTCAGTATGCAGCATTCAAAGTGATGTCATCAATTTCCAACATGTTCTGACATCATTTGTTATTTTTCGGTCATTTACCTAATTGTTTAGAGAGCTAAATGACCGTGAAATCGAAAATCACTACAAAATGAATTCTGAAAATGTTGAAACTTGGCATGGTATCATCATTTCACCCGCATAGCATGTACGAAAGAGTAGAGACGGTCACGGCAAAAACTGGACGCACTTCGTGTACAAACTAGACAAACTCTTTCGGAGTATTAGGGTTTCGGACGACAACTCATCTGTTACACGGGCACTTCAATGTTTTTTAAACTTATTTGAACTCCGGACTTCTTTTGTGTTCAGTATGCAGCATTCAAAGCGACGTCATCAATTTCCAACATGTTCTGACATCATTTCTTGTTTTTCGGTCATTTACCTAATTGTTTAGAGAGCTAAATGACCGTGAAATCGAAAATCACTACAAAAAGAATTCTGAAAATGTTGAAACTTGGCATGGTATCATCATTTCACCCGCATAGCATGTACGAAAGAGTAGAGACGGTCACGGCAAAAACTGGACGCACTTCGTGTACAAACTAGACAAACTCTTTCGGAGTATCAGGGTTCCGGACGAGAACTCATCTGTTACACGGGCACTTCAATGTTTTTTCAACTTATTTGAACTCCGGACTTCTTTTGTGTTCAGTATGCAGCATTCAAAGCGACGTCATCAATTTCCAACATGTTCTGACATCATTTCTTGTTTTTTGGTCATTTACCTAATTGTTTAGAGAGCTAAATGACCGTGAAATTGAAAATCACTACAAAATGAATTCTAAAAAAGTTGAAACTTGGCATGGTATCATCATTTCACCCGCATAGCATGTGCGAAAGAGTAGAGAGGGTCACGGAAAAAACTGGACGCACTTCGTGTACAAAATGGACAAACTCTTTCGGAGTATCAAGGATTCGGACGAGAACTCATCTGTTACACGGGCACTTCAATGTTTTTTAAACTTATTTGAACTCCGGACTTCTTTTGTGTTCAGTAAGCAGCATTCAAAGAGACATCATCAATTTCCAACATGTTCTGACATCATTTGTTGTTTTTCGGTCATTTACCTAATTGTTTAGAGAGCTAAATGACCGTGAAATTGAAAATCACTACAAAATGAATTCTGAAAATGTTGAAACTTGGCATGGTATCATCATTTCACCCGCATAGCATGTGCGAAAGAGTAGAGAGGGTCACGGCAAAAACTGGACGCACTTCGTGTACAAACTGGACAAACTCTTTCGGAGTATCAGGGTTTCGGACGAGAACTCATCTGTTACACGGGCAATTCAATGTTTTTTAAACTTATTTGAACTCCGGACTTCTTTTGTGTTCAGTATGCAGCATTCAAAGCGACGTTATCAATTTCCAACATGTTCTGACATCATTTGTTGTTTTTTGGTCATTTACCTAATTGTTTAGAGAGCTAAATGACCGTGAAATCGAAAATCACTACAAAAAGAATTCTGAAAATGTTGAAACTTGGCATGGTATCATCATTTCACCCGCATAGCATGTACGAAAGAGTAGAGACGGTCAAGGCAAAAACTGGACGCACTTCGTGTACAAACTGGACAAACTCTTTCGGAGTATCAGGGTTTCAGACAAGAACTCATCTGTTACACGGGCACTTCAATGTTTTTTAAACTTATTTGAACTCCGGACTTCTTTTGTGTTCAGTATGCAGCATTCAAAGCGACGTCATCAATTTCCAACATGTTCTGACATCATTTCTTGTTTTTCGGTCATTTACCTAATTGTTTAGAGAGCTAAATGACCGTGAAATCAAAAATCACTACAAAAAGAATTCTGAAAATGTTGAAACTTGGCATGGTATCATCATTTCACCCGCATAGCATGTACGAAAGAGTAGAGACGGTCACGGCAAAAACTGGACGCACTTCGTGTACAAACTAGACAAACTCTTTCGGAGTATCAGGGTTCCGGACGAGAACTCATCTGTTACACGGGCACTTCAATGTTTTTTCAACTTATTTGAACTCCGGACTTCTTTTGTGTTCAGTATGCAGCATTCAAAGCGACGTCATCAATTTCCAACATGTTCTGACATCATTTCTTGTTTTTCGGTCATTTACCTAATTGTTTAGAGAGCTAAATGACCGTGAAATTGAAAATCACTACAAAATGAATTCTAAAAAAGTTGAAACTTGGCATGGTATCATCATTTCACCCGCATAGCATGTGCGAAAGAGTAGAGAGGGTCACGGAAAAAACTGGACGCACTTCGTGTACAAAATGGACAAACTCTTTCGGAGTATCAAGGATTCGGACGAGAACTCATCTGTTACACGGGCACTTCAATGTTTTTTAAACTTATTTGAACTCCGGACTTCTTTTGTGTTCAGTAAGCAGCATTCAAAGAGACATCATCAATTTCCAACATGTTCTGACATCATTTGTTGTTTTTCGGTCATTTACCTAATTGTTTAGAGAGCTAAATGACCGTGAAATTGAAAATCACTACAAAATGAATTCTGAAAATGTTGAAACTTGGCATGGTATCATCATTTCACCCGCATAGCATGTGCGAAAGAGTAGAGAGGGTCACGGCAAAAACTGGACGCACTTCGTGTACAAACTGGACAAACTCTTTCGGAGTATCAGGGTTTCGGACGAGAACTCATCTGTTACACGGGCAATTCAATGTTTTTTAAACTTATTTGAACTCCGGACTTCTTTTGTGTTCAGTATGCAGCATTCAAAGCGACGTTATCAATTTCCAACATGTTCTGACATCATTTGTTGTTTTTTGGTCATTTACCTAATTGTTTAGAGAGCTAAATGACCGTGAAATCGAAAATCACTACAAAAAGAATTCTGAAAATGTTGAAACTTGGCATGGTATCATCATTTCACCCGCATAGCATGTACGAAAGAGTAGAGACGGTCACGGCAAAAACTGGACGCACTTCGTGTACAAACTGGACAAACTCTTTCGGAGTATCAGGGTTTCAGACAAGAACTCATCTGTTACACGGGCACTTCAATGTTTTTTAAACTTATTTGAACTCCGGACTTCTTTTGTGTTCAGTATGCAGCATTCAAAGCGACGTCATCAATTTCCAACATGTTCTGACATCATTTCTTGTTTTTCGGTCATTTACCTAATTGTTTAGGGAGCTAAATGACCGTGAAATTGAAAATCACTACAAAATGAATTCTGAAAATGTTGAAACTTGGCATGGTATCATCATTTCACCCGCATAGCATGTGCGAAAGAGTAGAGAGGGTCACGGCAAAAACTGGATGCACTTCGTGTACAAACTGGACAAACTGTTTCGGAGTATCAGGGTTTCGGACGAGAACTCATTTGTTACACGGGCACTTCAATGTTTTTTAAATTTATTTGAACTCCGGACTTCTTTTGTGTTCAGTATGCAGCATTGAAAGCCACGTCATCAATTTCCAACATGTTCTGACATCATTTGTTGTTTTTCGGTCATTTACCTAATTGTTTAGAGAGCTAAATGATTGTGAAATCGAAAATCACTACAAAATGAATTCTGAAAATGTTGAAACTTGGCTTGGTATCATCATTTCACCCGCATAGCATGTGTTGTTTTTTGGTCATTTACCTAATTGTTTAGAGAGCTAAATGACCGTGAAATCGAAAATCACTACAAGAAGAATTCTGAAAATGTTGAAACTTGGCATGGTATCATCATTTCACCCGCATAGCATGTGCGAAAGAGTAGAGAGGGTCACGGCAAAAACTGGACGCACTTCGTGTACAAACTGGAAAAACTGTTTTGGAGTATCAGGGTTTCGGACGAGAACTCATCTGTTACACGGGCACTTCAATGTTTTTTAAACTTATTTGAACTCCGAACTTCTTTTGTGTTCAGTATGCAGCATTCAAAGTGATGTCATCAATTTCCAACATGTTCTGACATCATTTGTTATTTTTCGGTCATTTACCTAATTGTTTAGAGAGCTAAATGACCGTGAAATCGAAAATCACTACAAAATGAATTCTGAAAATGTTGAAACTTGGCATGGTATCATCATTTCACCCGCATAGCATGTACGAAAGAGTAGAGACGGTCACGGCAAAAACTGGACGCACTTCGTGTACAAACTAGACAAACTCTTTCGGAGTATCAGGGTTTCGGACGACAACTCATCTGTTACACGGGCACTTCAATGTTTTTTAAACTTATTTGAACTCCGGACTTCTTTTGTGTTCAGTATGCAGCATTCAAAGCGACGTCATCAATTTCCAACATGTTCTGACATCATTTCTTGTTTTTCGGTCATTTACCTAATTGTTTAGAGAGCTAAATGACCGTGAAATCGAAAATCACTACAAAAAGAATTCTGAAAATGTTGAAACTTGGCATGGTATCATCATTTCACCCGCATAGCATGTACGAAAGAGTAGAGACGGTCACGGCAAAAACTGGACGCACTTCGTGTACAAACTAGACAAACTCTTTCGGAGTATCAGGGTTCCGGACGAGAACTCATCTGTTACACGGGCACTTCAATGTTTTTTCAACTTATTTGAACTCCGGACTTCTTTTGTGTTCAGTATGCAGCATTCAAAGCGACGTCATCAATTTCCAACATGTTCTGACATCATTTCTTGTTTTTCGGTCATTTACCTAATTGTTTAGAGAGCTAAATGACCGTGAAATTGAAAATCACTACAAAATGAATTCTAAAAAAGTTGAAACTTGGCATGGTATCATCATTTCACCCGTATAGCATGTGCGAAAGAGTAGAGAGGGTCACGGAAAAAACTGGACGCACTTCGTGTACAAAATGGACAAACTCTTTCGGAGTATCAAGGATTCGGACGAGAACTCATCTGTTACACGGGCACTTCAATGTTTTTTAAACTTATTTGAACTCCGGACTTCTTTTGTGTTCAGTAAGCAGCATTCAAAGAGACATCATCAATTTCCAACATGTTCTGACATCATTTGTTGTTTTTCGGTCATTTACCTAATTGTTTAGGGAGCTAAATGACCGTGAAATTGAAAATCACTACAAAATGAATTCTGAAAATGTTGAAACTTGGCATGGTATCATCATTTCACCCGCATAGCATGGGCGAAAGAGTAGAGAGGGTCACGGCAAAAACTGGACGCACTTCGTGTACAAACTGGACAAACTCTTTCGGAGTATCAGGGTTTCGGACGAGAACTCATCTGTTACACGGGCAATTCAATGTTTTTTAAACTTATTTGAACTCCGGACTTCTTTTGTGTTCAGTATGCAGCATTCAAAGCGACGTTATCAATTTCCAACATGTTCTGACATCATTTGTTGTTTTTTGGTCATTTACCTAATTGTTTAGAGAGCTAAATGACCGTGAAATCGAAAATCACTACAAAAAGAATTCTGAAAATGTTGAAACTTGGCATGGTATCATCATTTCACCCGCATAGCATGTACGAAAGAGTAGAGACGGTCACGGCAAAAACTGGACGCACTTCGTGTACAAACTGGACAAACTCTTTCGGAGTATCAGGGTTTCAGACAAGAACTCATCTGTTACACGGGCATTTCAATGATTTTTAATCTTATTTGAACTCCGGACTTCTTTTGTGTTCAGTATGCAGCATTCAAAGCGACGTCATCAATTTCCAACATGTTCTGACATCATTTGTTGTTTTCGGTCATTTACCTAATTGCTTAGAGAGCTAAATGACCATGAAATTGAAAATCACTACAAAATGAATTCTGAAAATGTTGAAACTTGGCATGGTATCATCATTTCACCCGCATAGCATGTGCGAAAGAGTAGAGAGGGTCATGGCAAAAACTGGATGCACTTCGTGTACAAACTGGACAAACTCTTTCGGAGTATCAGGGTTTCAGACGAGAACTCATCTGTTACACGGGCACTTCAATGTTTTTTAATCTTATTTGAACTCCGGACTTCTTTTGTGTTCAGTATGCAGCATTCAAAGCGACGTCATCAATTTCCAACATGTTCTGACATCATTTGTTGTTTTCGGTCATTTACCTAATTGCTTAGAGAGCTAAATGACCATGAAATTGAAAATCACTACAAAATGAATTCTAAAAATGTTGAAACTTGGCATGGTATCATCATTTCACCCGCATAGCATGTGCGAAAGAGTAGAGAGGATCACGACAAAAACTGGACGCACTTCGTGTACAAACTGGAAAAACTCTTTTGGAGTATCAGGGTTTCGGACGAGAACTCATCGGTTACACGGGCACTTCAATGTTTTTTAAACTTATTTGAACTCCGAACTTCTTTTGTGTTCAGTATGCAGCATTCAAAGCGACGTCATCAATTTCCAACATGTTCTGACATCATTTGTTATTTTTCGGTCAATTACCTAATTGTTTAGAGAGCTAAATGACCGTGAAATCGAAAATCACTACAAAAAGAATTCTGAAAATGTTGAAACTTGGCATGGTATCATCATTTCACCCGCATAGCATGTACGAAAGAGTAGAGACGGTCACGGCAAAAACTGGACGCACTTCGTGTACAAACTAGACAAACTCTTTCGGAGTAACAGGGTTTCGGACGACAACTCATCTGTTACACGGGCACTTCAATGTTTTTTAAACTTATTTGAACTCCGGACTTCCTTTGTGTTCAGTATGCAGCATTCAAAGCGACGTCATCAATTTCCAACATGTTTTGACATCATTTCTTGTTTTTCGGTCATTTACCTAATTGTTTAGAGAGCTAAATGACCGTGAAATCGAAAATCACTACGAAAAGAATTCTGAAAATGTTGAAACTTGGCATGGTATCATCATTTCACCCGCATAGCATGTACGAAAGAGTAGAGACGGTCACGGCAAAAACTGGACGCACTTCGTGTACAAACTAGACAAACTCTTTCGGAGTATCAGGGTTCCGGACGAGAACTCATCTGTTACACGGGCACTTCAATGTTTTTTCAACTTATTTGAACTCCGGACTTCTTTTGTGTTCACTATGCAGCATTCAAAGCGACATCATCAATTTCCAACATGTTCTGACATCATTTCTTGTTTTTCGGTCATTTACCTAATTGTTTAGAGAGCTAAATGACCGTGAAATTGAAAATCACTACAAAATGAATTCTAAAAAAGTTGAAACTTGGCATGGTATCATCATTTCACCCGCATAGCATGTGCGAAAGAGTAGAGAGGGTCACGGAAAAAACTGGACGCACTTCGTGTACAAAATGGACAAACTCTTTCGGAGTATCAAGGATTCGGACGAGAACTCATCTGTTACACGGGCACTTCAATGTTTTTTAAACTTATTTGAACTCCGGACTTCTTTTGTGTTCAGTAAGCAGCATTCAAAGAGACATCATCAATTTCCAACATGTTCTGACATCATTTGTTATTTTTCGGTCATTTACCTAATTGTTTAGAGAGCTAAATGACCGTGAAATTGAAAATCACTACAAAATGAATTCTGAAAATGTTGAAACTTGGCATGGTATCATCATTTCACCCGCATAGCATGTGCGAAAGAGTAGAGAGGGTCACGGCAAAAACTGGACGCACTTCGTGTACAAACTGGACAAACTCTTTCGGAGTATGAGGGTTTCGGACGAGAACTCATCTGTTACACGGGCAATTCAATGTTTTTTAAACTTATTTGAACTCCGGACTTCTTTTGTGTTCAGTATGCAGCATTCAAAGCGACGTTATCAATTTCCAACATGTTCTGACATCATTTGTTGTTTTTTGGTCATTTACCTAATTGTTTAGAGAGCTAAATGACCGTGAAATCGAAAATCACTACAAAAAGAATTCTGAAAATGTTGAAACTTGGCATGGTATCATCATTTCACCCGCATAGCATGTACGAAAGAGTAGAGACGGTCACGGCAAAAACTGGACGCACTTCGTGTACAAACTGGACAAACTCTTTCGGAGTATCAGGGTTTCAGACAAGAACTCATCTGTTACACGGGCACTTCAATGTTTTTTAAACTTATTTGAACTCCGGACTTCTTTTGTGTTCAGTATGCAGCATTCAAAGCGACGTCATCAATTTCCAACATGTTCTGACATCATTTCTTGTTTTTCGGTCATTTACCTAATTGTTTAGAGAGCTAAATGACCGTGAAATTGAAAATCACTACAAAATGAATTCTAAAAATGTTGAAACTTGGCATGGTATCATCATTTCACCCGCATAGCATGTGCGAAAGAGTAGAGAGGGTCACGGCAAAAACTGGACGCACTTCGTGTACAAACTGGAAAAACTCTTTCGGAGTATCAGGGTTTCGGACGAGAACTCATCGGTTACACGGGCACTTCAATGTTTTTTAAACTTATTTGAACTCCGAACTTCTTTTGTGTTCAGTATGCAGCATTCAAAGCGACGTCATCAATTTCCAACATGTTCTGACATCATTTGTTATTTTTTCGGTCATTTACCTAATTGTTTAGAGAGCTAAATGACCGTGAAATCGAAAATCACTACAAAAAGAATTCTGAAAATGTTGAAACTTGGCATGGTATCATCATTTCACCCGCATAGCATGTACGAAAGAGTAGAGACGGTCACGGCAAAAACTGGACGCACTTCGTGTACAAACTAGACAAACTCTTTCGGAGTATCAGGGTTCCGGACGAGAACTCATCTGTTACACGGGCACTTCAATGTTTTTTCAACTTATTTGAACTCCGGACTTCTTTTGTGTTCAGTATGCAGCATTCAAAGCGACGTCATCAATTTCCAACATGTTCTGACATCATTTCTTGTTTTTCGGTCATTTACCTAATTGTTTAGAGAGCTATATGACCGTGAAATTGAAAATCACTACAAAATGAATTCTAAAAAAGTTGAAACTTGGCATGGTATCATCATTTCACCCGCATAGCATGTGCTAAAGAGTAGAGAGGGTCACGGAAAAAACTGCACGCACTTCGTGTACAAAATGGACAAACTCTTTCGGAGTATCAAGGATTCGGACGAGAACTCATCTGTTACATGGGCACTTCAATGTTTTTTAAACTTATTTGAACTCCGGACTTCTTTTGTGTTCAGTAAGCAGCATTCAAAGAGACATCATCAATTTCCAACATGTTCTGACATCATTTGTTGTTTTTCGGTCATTTACCTAATTGTTTAGAGAGCTAAATGACCGTGAAATTGAAAATCACTACAAAATGAATTCTGAAAATGTTGAAACTTGGCATGGTATCATCATTTCACCCGCATAGCATGTACGAAAGAGTAGAGACGGTCACGGCAAAAACTGGACGCACTTCGTGTACAAACTAGACAAACTCTTTCGGAGTATCAGGGTTTCGGACGACAACTCATCTGTTACACGGGCACTTCAATGTTTTTTAAACTTATTTGAACTCCGGACTTCTTTTGTGTTCAGTATGCAGCATTCAAAGCGACGTCATCAATTTCCAACATGTTCTGACATCATTTCTTGTTTTTCGGTCATTTACCTAATTGTTTAGAGAGCTAAATGACCGTGAAATCGAAAATCACTACAAAAAGAATTATGAAAATGTTGAAACTTGGCATGGTATCATCATTTCACCCGCACAGCATGTACGAAAGAGTAGAGACGGTCACGGCAAAAACTGGACGCACTTCGTGTACAAACTAGACAAACTCTTTTGGAGTATCAGGGTTCCGGACGAGAACTCATCTGTTACACGGGCACTTCAATGTTTTTTCAACTTATTTGAACTCCGGACTTCTTTTGTGTTCAGTATGCAGCATTCAAACCGACGTCATCAATTTCCAACATGTTCTGACATCATTTCTTGTTTTTCGGTCATTTACCTAATTGTTTAGAGAGCTAAATGACCGTGAAATTGAAAATCACTACAAAATGAATTCTAAAAAAGTTGAAACTTGGCATGGTATCATCATTTCACCCGCATAGCATGTGCGAAAGAGTAGAGAGGGTCACGGAAAAAACTGGACGCACTTCGTGTACAAAATGGACAAACTCTTTCGAAGTATCAAGGATTCGGACGAGAACTCATCTGTTACACGGGCACTTCAATGTTTTTTAAACTTATTTGAACTCCGAACTTCTTTTGTGTTCAGTAAGCAGCATTCAAAGAGACATCATCAATTTCCAACATGTTCTGATATCATTTGTTGTTTTTCGGTCATTTACCTAATTGTTTAGAGAGCTAAATGACCGTCAAATTGAAAATCACTACAAAATGAATTCTGAAAATGTTGAAACTTGGCATGGTATCATCATTTCACCCGCATAGCATGTGCGAAAGAGTAGAGAGGGTCACGGCAAAAACTGGACGCACTTCGTGTACAAACTGGACAAACTCTTTCGGAGTATCAGGGTTTCGGACGAGAACTCATCTGTTACACGGGCAATTCAATGTTTTTTAAACTTATTTGAACTCCGGACTTCTTTTGTGTTCAGTATGCAGCATTCAAAGCGACGTTATCAATTTCCAACATGTTCTGACATCATTTGTTGTTTTTTGGTCATTTACCTAATTGTTTAGAGAGCTAAATGACCGTGAAATCGAAAATCACTACAAAAAGAATTCTGAAAATGTTGAAACTTGGCATGGTATCATCATTTCACCCGCATAGCATGTACAAAAGAGTAGAGACGGTCACGGCAAAAACTGGACGCACTTCGTGTACAAACTGGACAAACTCTTTCGGAGTATCAGGGTTTCAGACAAGAACTCATCTGTTACACGGGCACTTCAATGTTTTTTAAACTTATTTGAACTCCGGACTTCTTTTGTGTTCAGTATGCAGCATTCAAAGCGACGTCATCAATTTCCAACATGTTCTGACATCATTTCTTGTTTTTCGGTCATTTACCTAATTGTTTAGAGAGCTAAATGACCGTGAAATTGAAAATCACTACAAAATGAATTCTAAAAATGTTGAAACTTGGCATGGTATCATCATTTCACCCGCATAGCATGTGCGAAAGAGTAGAGAGGGTCACGGCAAAAACTGGACGCACTTCGTGTACAAACTGGAAAAACTCTTTCGGAGTATCAGGGTTTCGGACGAGAACTCATCGGTTACACGGGCACTTCAATGTTTTTTAAACTTATTTGAACTCCGAACTTCTTTTGTGTTCAGTATGCAGCATTCAAAGCGACGTCATCAATTTCCAACATGTTCTGACATCATTTGTTTTTTTTCGGTCATTTACCTAATTGTTTAGAGAGCTAAATGACCGTGAAATCGAAAATCACTACAAAAAGAATTCTGAAAATGTTGAAACTTGGCATGGTATCATCATTTCACCCGCATAGCATGTACGAAAGAGTAGAGACGGTCACGGCAAAAACTGGACGCACTTCGTGTACAAACTAGACAAACTCTTTCGGAGTATCAGGGTTTCGGACGACAACTCATCTGTTACACGGGCACTTCAATGTTTTTTAAACTTATTTGAACTCCGGACTTCTTTGTGTTCAGTATGCAGCATTCAAAGCGATGTCATCAATTTCCAACATGTTCTGACATCATTTCTTGTTTTTCGGTCATTTACCTAATTGTTTACAGAGCTAAATGACCGTGAAATCGAAAATCACTACAAAAAGAATTCTGAAAATGTTGAAACTTGGCATGGTATCATCATTTCACCCGCATAGCATGTACGAAAGAGTAGAGACGGTCACGGCAAAAACTGGACGCACTTCGTGTACAAACTAGACAAACTCTTTCGGAGTATCAGGGTTTCGGACGACAACTCATCTATTACACGGGCACTTCAATGTTTTTTAAACTTATTTGAACTCCGGACTTCTTTTGTGTTCAGTATGCAGCATTCAAAGCGACGTCATCAATTTCCAACATGTTCTGACATCATTTCTTGTTTTTCGGTCATTTACCTAATTGTTTAGAGAGCTAAATGACCGTGAAATCGAAAATCACTACAAAAAGAATTATGAAAATGTTGAAACTTGGCATGGTATCATCATTTCACCCGCATAGCATGTACGAAAGAGTAGAGACGGTCACGGCAAAAACTGGACGCACTTCGTGTACAAACTAGACAAACTCTTTTGGAGTATCAGGGTTCCGGACGAGAACTCATCTGTTACATGGGCACTTCAATGTTTTTTCAACTTATTTGAACTCCGGACTTATTTTGTGTTCAGTATGCAGCATTCAAAGCGACGTCATCAATTTCCAACATGTTCTGACATCATTTCTTGTTTTTCGGTCATTTACCTAATTGTTTAGAGAGCTAAATGACCGTGAAATTGAAAATCACTACAAAATGAATTCTAAAAAAGTTGAAACTTGGCATGGTATCATCATTTCACCCGCATAGCATGTGCGAAAGAGTAGAGAGGGTCACGAAAAAAACTGGACGCACTTCGTGTACAAAATGGACAAACTCTTTCGGAGTATCAAGGATTCGGACGAGAACTCATCTGTTACACGGGCACTTCAATGTTTTTTAAACTTATTTGAACTCCGGACTTCTTTTGTGTTCAGTAAGCAGCATTCAAAGAGACATCATCAATTTCCAACATTTTCTGATATCATTTGTTGTTTTTCGGTCATTTACCTAATTGTTTAGAGAGCTAAATGACCGTGAAATTGAAAATCACTACAAAATGAATTCTGAAAATGTTGAAACTTGGCATGGTATCATCATTTCACCCGCATAGCATGTGCGAAAGAGTAGAGAGGGTCACGGCAAAAACTGGACGCACTTCGTGTACAAACTGGACAAACTCTTTCGGAGTATCAGGGTTTCGGACGAGAACTCATCTGTTACACGGGCAATTCAATGTTTTTTAAACTTATTTGAACTCCGGACTTCTTTTGTGTTCAGTATGCAGCATTCAAAGCGACGTTATCAATTTCCAACATGTTTTGACATCATTTGTTGTTTTTTGGTCATTTACCTAATTGTTTAGAGAGCTAAATGACCGTGAAATCGAAAATCACTACAAAAAGAATTCTGAAAATGTTGAAACTTGGCATGGTATCATCATTTCACCCGCATAGCATGTACAAAAGAGTAGAGACGGTCACGGCAAAAACTGGACGCACTTCGTGTACAAACTGGACAAACTCTTTCGGAGTATCAGGGTTTCAGACAAGAACTCATCTGTTACACGGGCACTTCAATGTTTTTTAAACTTATTTGAACTCCGGACTTCTTTTGTGTTCAGTATGCAGCATTCAAAGCGACGTCATCAATTTCCAACATGTTCTGACATCATTTCTTGTTTTTCGGTCATTTACCTAATTGTTTAGAGAGCTAAATGACCGTGAAATTGAAAATCACTACAAAATGAATTCTAAAAATGTTGAAACTTGGCATGGTATCATCATTTCACCCGCATAGCATGTGCGAAAGAGTAGAGAGGGTCACGGCAAAAACTGGACGCACTTCGTGTACAAACTAGACAAACTCTTTCGGAGTATCAGGGTTTTGGACGACAACTCATCTGTTACACAGGCACTTCAATGTTTTTTAAACTTATTTGAACTCCGGACTTCTTTTGTGTTCAGTATGCAGCATTCAAAGCGACGTCATCAATTTCCAACATGTTCTGACATCATTTCCTGTTTTTCGGTCATTTACCTAATTGTTTAGAGAGCTAAATGACCGTGAAATCGAAAATCACTACAAAAAGAATTATGAAAATGTTGAAACTTGGCATGGTATCATCATTTCACCCGCATAGCATGTACGAAAGAGTAGAGACGGTCACGGCAAAAACTGGACGCACTTCGTGTACAAACTAGACAAACTCTTTTGGAGTATCAGGGTTCCGGACGAGAACTCATCTGTTACACGGGCACTTCAATGTTTTTTCAACTTATTTGAACTCCGGACTTATTTTGTGTTCAGTATGCAGCATTCAAAGCGACGTCATCAATTTCCAACATGTTCTGACATCATTTCTTGTTTTTCGGTCATTTACCTAATTGTTTAGAGAGCTAAATGACCGTGAAATTGAAAATCACTACAAAATGAATTCTAAAAAAGTTGAAACTTGGCATGGTATCATCATTTCACCCGCATAGCATGTGCGAAAGAGTAGAGAGGGTCACGAAAAAAACTGGACGCACTTCGTGTACAAAATGGACAAACTCTTTCGGAGTATCAAGGATTCGGACGAGAACTCATCTGTTACACGGGCACTTCAATGTTTTTTAAACTTATTTGAACTCCGGACTTCTTTTGTGTTCAGTAAGCAGCATTCAAAGAGACATCATCAATTTCCAACATTTTCTGATATCATTTGTTGTTTTTCGGTCATTTACCTAATTGTTTAGAGAGCTAAATGACCGTGAAATTGAAAATCACTACAAAATGAATTCTGAAAATGTTGAAACTTGGCATGGTATCATCATTTCACCCGCATAGCATGTGCGAAAGAGTAGAGAGGGTCACGGCAAAAACTGGACGCACTTCGTGTACAAACTGGACAAACTCTTTCGGAGTATCAGGGTTTCGGACGAGAACTCATCTGTTACACGGGCAATTCAATGTTTTTTAAACTTATTTGAACTCCGGACTTCTTTTGTGTTCAGTATGCAGCATTCAAAGCGACGTTATCAATTTCCAACATGTTTTGACATCATTTGTTGTTTTTTGGTCATTTACCTAATTGTTTAGAGAGCTAAATGACCGTGAAATCGAAAATCACTACAAAAAGAATTCTGAAAATGTTGAAACTTGGCATGGTATCATCATTTCACCCGCATAGCATGTACAAAAGAGTAGAGACGGTCACGGCAAAAACTGGACGCACTTCGTGTACAAACTGGACAAACTCTTTCGGAGTATCAGGGTTTCAGACAAGAACTCATCTGTTACACGGGCACTTCAATGTTTTTTAAACTTATTTGAACTCCGGACTTCTTTTGTGTTCAGTATGCAGCATTCAAAGCGACGTCATCAATTTCCAACATGTTCTGACATCATTTCTTGTTTTTCGGTCATTTACCTAATTGTTTAGAGAGCTAAATGACCGTGAAATTGAAAATCACTACAAAATGAATTCTAAAAATGTTGAAACTTGGCATGGTATCATCATTTCACCCGCATAGCATGTGCGAAAGAGTAGAGAGGGTCACGGCAAAAACTGGACGCACTTCGTGTACAAACTAGACAAACTCTTTCGGAGTATCAGGGTTTTGGACGACAACTCATCTGTTACACGGGCACTTCAATGTTTTTTAAACTTATTTGAACTCCGGACTTCTTTTGTGTTCAGTATGCAGCATTCAAAGCGACGTCATCAATTTCCAACATGTTCTGACATCATTTCTTGTTTTTCGGTCATTTACCTAATTGTTTAGAGAGCTAAATGACCGTGAAATCGAAAATCACTACAAAAAGAATTCTGAAAATGTTGAAACTTGGCATGGTATCATCATTTCACCCGCATAGCATGTACGAAAGAGTAGAGACGGTCACGGCAAAAACTGGACGCACTTCGTGTACAAACTAGACAAACTCTTTCGGAGTATCAGGGTTTCGGACGACAACTCATCTGTTACACGGGCACTTCAATGTTTTTTAAACTTATTTGAACTCCGGACTTCTTTGTGTTCAGTATGCAGCATTCAAAGCGATGTCATCAATTTCCAACATGTTCTGACATCATTTCTTGTTTTTCGGTCATTTACCTAATTGTTTAGAGAGCTAAATGACCGTGAAATCGAAAATCACTACAAAAAGAATTCTGAAAATGTTGAAACTTGGCATGGTATCATCATTTCACCCGCATAGCATGTACGAAAGAGTAGAGACGGTCACGGCAAAAACTGGACGCACTTCGTGTACAAACTAGACAAACCCTTTCGGAGTATCAGGGTTCCGGATGAGAACTCATCTGTTACACGGGCACTTCATTGTTTTTTCAACTTATTTGAACTCCGGACTTCTTTTGTGTTCAGTATGCAGCATTCAAAGCGACGTCATCAATTTCCAACATGTTCTGACATCATTTCTTGTTTTTCGGTCATTTACCTAATTGTTTAGAGAGCTAAATGACCGTGAAATTGAAAATCACTACAAAATGAATTCTAAAAAAGTTGAAACTTGGCATGGTATCATCATTTCACCCGCATAGCATGTGCGAAAGAGTAGAGAGGGTCACGGAAAAAACTGGACGCACTTCGTGTACAAAATGGACAAACTATTTCGGAGTATCAAGGATTCAGACGAGAACTCATCTGTTACACGGGCACTTCAATGTTTTTTAAACTTATTTGAACTCCGGACTTCTTTTGTGTTCAGTAAGCAGCATTCAAAGAGACATCATCAATTTCCAACATGTTCTGACATCATTTGTTGTTTTTCGTTCATTTACCTAATTGTTTAGAGAGCTAAATGACCGTGAAATTGAAAATCACTACAAAATGAATTCTGAAAATGTTGAAACTTGGCATGGTATCATCATTTCACCCGCATAGCATGTGCGAAAGAGTAGAGAGGGTCACGGCAAAAACTGGACGCACTTCGTGTACAAACTGGACAAACTCTTTCGGAGTATCAGGGTTTCGGACGAGAACTCATCTGTTACGCGGGCAATTCAATGTTTTTTAAACTTATTTGAACTCCGGACTTCTTTTTTGTTCAGTATGCAACATTCAAAGCGACGTTATCAATTTCCAACATGTTCTGACATCATTTGTTGTTTTTTGGTCATTTACCTAATTGTTTAGAGAGCTAAATGACCGTGAAATCGAAAATCACTACAAAAAGAATTCTGAAAATGTTGAAACTTGGCATGGTATCATCATTTCACCCGCATAGCATGTACGAAAGAGTAGAGACGGTCACGGCAAAAACTGGACGCACTTCGTGTACAAACTGGACAAACTCTTTCGGAGTATCAGGGTTTCAGACAAGAACTTATCTGTTACACGGGCACTTCAATGTTTTTTAAACTTATTTGAACTCCGGACTTCTTTTGTGTTCAGTATGCAGCATTCAAAGCGACGTCATCAATTTCCAACTTGTTCTGACATCATTTCTTGTTTTTCGGTCATTTACCTAATTGTTTAGAGAGCTAAATGACCGTGAAATTGAAAATCACTACAAAATGAATTCTAAAAAAGTTGAAACTTGGCATGGTATCATCATTTCACCCGCATAGCATGTGCGAAAGAGTAGAGAGGGTCACGGAAAAAACTGGACGCACTTCGTGTACAAAATGGACAAACTATTTCGGAGTATCAAGGATTCAGACGAGAACTCATCTGTTACACGGGCACTTCAATGTTTTTTAAACTTATTTGAACTCCGGACTTCTTTTGTGTTCAGTAAGCAGCATTCAAAGAGACATCATCAATTTCCAACATGTTCTGACATCATTTGTTGTTTTTCGTTCATTTACCTAATTGTTTAGAGAGCTAAATGACCGTGAAATTGAAAATCACTACAAAATGAATTCTGAAAATGTTGAAACTTGGCATGGTATCATCATTTCACCCGCATAGCATGTGCGAAAGAGTAGAGAGGGTCACGGCAAAAACTGGACGCACTTCGTGTACAAACTGGACAAACTCTTTCGGAGTATCAGGGTTTCGGACGAGAACTCATCTGTTACGCGGGCAATTCAATGTTTTTTAAACTTATTTGAACTCCGGACTTCTTTTTTGTTCAGTATGCAACATTCAAAGCGACGTTATCAATTTCCAACATGTTCTGACATCATTTGTTGTTTTTTGGTCATTTACCTAATTGTTTAGAGAGCTAAATGACCGTGAAATCGAAAATCACTACAAAAAGAATTCTGAAAATGTTGAAACTTGGCATGGTATCATCATTTCACCCGCATAGCATGTACGAAAGAGTAGAGACGGTCACGGCAAAAACTGGACGCACTTCATGTACAAACTGGACAAACTCTTTCGGAGTATCAGGGTTTCAGACAAGAACTTATCTGTTACACGGGCACTTCAATGTTTTTTAAACTTATTTGAACTCCGGACTTCTTTTGTGTTCAGTATGCAGCATTCAAAGCGACGTCATCAATTTCCAACTTGTTCTGACATCATTTCTTGTTTTTCGGTCATTTACCTAATTGTTTAGAGAGCTAAATGACCGTGAAATTGAAAATCACTACAAAATGAATTCTAAAAAAGTTGAAACATGGCATGGTATCATCATTTCACCCGCATAGCATGTGCGAAAGAGTAGAGAGGGTCACGGAAAAAACTGGACGCACTTCGTGTACAAAATGGACAAACTATTTCGGAGTATCAAGGATTCAGACGAGAACTCATCTGTTACACGGGCACTTCAATGTTTTTTAAACTTATTTGAACTCCGGACTTCTTTTGTGTTCAGTAAGCAGCATTCAAAGAGACATCATCAATTTCCAACATGTTCTGACATCATTTGTTGTTTTTCGTTCATTTACCTAATTGTTTAGAGAGCTAAATGACCGTGAAATTGAAAATCACTACAAAATGAATTCTGAAAATGTTGAAACTTGGCATGGTATCATCATTTCACCCGCATAGCATGTCCGAAAGAGTAGAGAGGGTCACGGCAAAAACTGGACGCACTTCGTGTACAAACTGGACAAACTCTTTCGGAGTATCAGGGTTTCGGACGAGAACTCATCTGTTACACGGGCAATTCAATGTTTTTTAAACTTATTTGAACTCCGGACTTCTTTTTTGTTCAGTATGCAACATTCAAAGCGACGTTATCAATTTCCAACATGTTCTGACATCATTTGTTGTTTTTTGGTCATTTACCTAATTGTTTAGAGAGCTAAATGACCGTGAAATCGAAAATCACTACAAAAAGAATTCTGAAAATGTTGAAACTTGGCATGGTATCATCATTTCACCCGCATAGTATGTACGAAAGAGTAGAGACGGTCACGGCAAAAACTGGACGCACTTCGTGTACAAACTGGACAAACTCTTTCGGAGTATCAGGGTTTCAGACAAGAACTTATCTGTTACACGGGCACTTCAATGTTTTTTAAACTTATTTGAACTCCGGACTTCTTTTGTGTTCAGTATGCAGCATTCAAAGCGACGTCATCAATTTCCAACATGTTCTGACATCATTTCTTGTTTTTCGGTCATTTACCTAATTGTTTAGAGAGCTAAATGACCGTGAAATTGAAAATCACTACAAAATGAATTCTAAAAATGTTGAAACTTGGCATGGTATCATCATTTCACCCGCATAGCATGTGCGAAAGAGTAGAGAGGGTCACGGCAAAAACTGGACGCACTTCGTGTACAAACTGGAAAAACTCTTTCGGAGTATCAGGGTTTCGGACGAGAACTCATCTGTTACACGGGCACTTCAATGTTTTTTAAACTTATTTGAACTCCGAACTTCTTTTGTGTTCAGTATGCAGCATTCAAAGCGACGTCATCAATTTCCAACATGTTCTGACATCATTTGTTATTTTTCGGTCATTTACCTAATTGTTTAGAGAGCTAAATGACCGTGAAATTGAAAATCACTACAAAATGAACTCTGAAAATGTTGAAACTTGGCATGGTATCATAATTTCACCCGCATAAGATGTGCGAAAGAGTAGAGAGGGTCACGGCAAAAACTGGACGCACTTCGTGTACAAACTGGACAAACTCTTTCGGAGTATCAGGGTTTCGGACGAGAACTCATCTGTTACACGGGCAATTCAATGTTTTTTAAACTTATTTGAACTCCGGACTTCTTTTGTGTTCAGTATGCAGCATTCAAAGAGACATCATCAATTTCCAACATGTTCTGACATCATTTGTTGTTTTTCGGTCATTTATCTAATTGTTTAGAGAGCTAAATGACCGTGAAATTGAAAATCACTACAAAATGAATTCTGAAAATGTTGAAACTTGGCATGGTATCATCATTTCACCCGCATAGCATGTGCGAAAGAGTAGAGAGGGTCACGGCAAAAACTGGACGCACTTCGTGTACAAACTGGACAAACTCTTTCGGAGTATCAGGGTTTCAGACAAGAACTCATCTGTTACACGGGCACTTCAATGGTTTTTAAACTTATTTCAACTCCGGACTTCTTTTGTGTTCAGTATGCAGCATTCAAAGCGACGTCATCAATTTCCAACATGTTCTTACATCATTTGTTGTTTTTCGGTCATTTACCTAATTGTTTAGAGAGCTAAATGACCGTGAAATTGAAAATCACTACAAAATGAATTCTAAAAATGTTGAAACTTGGCATGGTATCATCATTTCACCCGCATAGCATGTGCGAAAGAGTAGAGAGGGTCACGGCAAAAACTGGACGCACTTCGTGTACAAACTGGACAAACTCTTTCGGAGTATCAGGGTTTCAGACAAGAACTCATCTGTTACACGGGCACTTCAATGGTTTTTAAACTTATTTCAACTCCGGACTTCTTTTGTGTTCAGTATGCAGCATTCAAAGCGACGTCATCAATTTCCAACATGTTCTGACATCATTTGTTGTTTTTCGGTCATTTACCTAATTGTTTAGAGAGCTAAATGACCGTGAAATTGAAAATCACTACAAAATGAATTCTAAAAATGTTGAAACTCGGCATGGTATCATCATTTCACTCGCATAGCATGTGCGAAAGAGTAGAGAGGGTCACGGCAAAAACTGGACGCACTTCGTGTACAAAGTAGACAAACTCTTTCGGAGTATCAGGGTTTCGGACGAGAACTCATCTGTTACACGGGCAATTCAATGTTTTTTAAACTTATTTGAACTCCGGACTTCTTTTGTGTTCAGTATGCAGCATTCAAAGCGACGTCATCAATTTCCAACATGTTCTGACATCATTTGTTATTTTTCGGTCATTTACCTAATTGTTTAGAGAGCTAAATGACCGTGAAATTGAAAATCACTACAAAATGAACTCTGAAAATGTTGAAACTTGGCATGGTATCATAATTTCACCCGCATAGCATGTGCGAAAGAGTAGAGAGGGTCACGGCAAAAACTGGACGCACTTCGTGTACAAACTGGACAAACTCTTTCGGAGTATCAGGGTTCGGACGAGAACTCATCTGTTACACGGGCAATTCAATGTTTTTTAAACTTATTTGAACTCCAGAATTCTTTTGTGTTCAGTATGGAGCATTCAAAGTGACGTTATCAATTTCCAACATGTTCTGACATCATTTGTTGTTTTTTGGTCATTTACCTAATTGTTTAGAGAGCTAAATGACCGTGAAATCGAAAATCACTACAAAAAGAATTCTGAAAATGTTGAAACTTGGCATGGTATCATTATTTCACCCGCATAGCATGTACGAAAGAGTAGAGACGGTCACGGCAAAAACTGGACGCACTTCGTGTACAAACTAGACAAACTCTTTCGGAGTATCAGGGTTTCGGACGAGAACTCATCTGTTACACGGGCACTTCAATGTTTTTTAAACTTATTTGAACTCCGGACATCTTTTGTGTTCAGTATGCAGCATTCAAAGCGAAGTCATCAATTTCCAACATGTTCTGACATCATTTCTTGTTTTTCGATCATTTACCTAATTGTTTAGAGAGCTAAATGACCGTGAAATCGAAAATCACTACAAAAAGAATTCTGAAAATGTTGAAACTTGGAATGGTATCATCATTTCACCCGCATAGCATGTACGAAAGAGTAGAGACGGTCACGGCTAAAACTGGACGCACTTCGTGTACAAACTAGACAAACTCTTTCGGAGTATCAGGGTTTCGGACGAGAACTTATCTGTTACACGGGCACTTCAATGTTTTTTAAACTTATTTGAACTCCGGACTTCTTTTGTGTTCAGTATGCAGCATTCAAAGCGACGTCATCAATTTCCAACATGTTCTGACATCATTTGTTATTTTTCGGTCATTTACCTAATTGTTTAGAGAGCTAAATGACCGTGAAATTGAAAATCACTACAAAATGAACTCTGAAAATGTTGAAACTTGGCATGGTATCATCATTTCACCCGCATAGCATGTGCGAAAGAGTAGAGAGGGTCACGGCAAAAACTGGACGCACTTCGTGTACAAACTCGACAAACTCTTTCGGACTATCAGGGTTTCGGACAAGAACTCATCTGTTACACGGGCACTTCAATGGTTTTTAAATTTATTTGCACTCCGGACTTCTTTTGTGTTCAGTATGCAGCATTCAAAGCGATGTTATCAATTTCCAACATGTTCTGACATCATTTGTTGTTTTTTGGTCATTTACCTAATTGTTTAGAGAGCTAAATGACCGTGAAATCGAAAATCACTACAAAAAGAATTCTGAAAATGTTGAAACTTGGCATGGTATCATTATTTCACCCGCATAGCATGTACGAAAGAGTAGAGACGGTCACGGCAAAAACTGGACGCACTTCGTGTACAAACTAGACAAACTCTTTCGGAGTATCAGGGTTTCGGACGAGAACTCATCTGTTACACGGGCACTTCAATGTTTTTTAAACTTATTTGAACTCCGGACTTCTTTTGTGTTCAGTATGCAGCATTCAAAGCGACGTCATCAATTTCCAACATGTTCTGACATCATGTCTTGTTTTTCGATCATTTACCTAATTGTTTAGAGAGCTAAATGACCGTGAAATCGAAAATCACTACAAAAAGAATTCTGAAAATGTTGAAACTTGGCATGGTATCATCATATCACCCGCATAGCATGTACGAAAGAGTAGAGACGGTCACGGCAAAAACTGGACGCACTTCGTGTACAAACTAGACAAACTCTTTCGGAGTATCAGGGTTCCGGACGAGAACTCATCTGTTACACGTGCACTTCAATGTTTTTTCAACTTATTTGAACTCCGGACTTCTTTTGTGTTCAGTATGCAGCATTCAAAGCGACGTCATCAATTTCCAACATGTTCTGACATCATTTCTTGTTTTTCGGTCATTTACCTAATTGTTTAGAGAGCTAAATGACCGTGAAATTGAAAATCACTACAAAATGAATTCTAAAAAAGTTGAAACTTGGCATGGTATCATCATTTCACCCGCATAGCATGTGCGAAAGAGTAGACAGGGTCACGGAAAAAACTGGACGCACTTCGTGTACAAAATGGACAAACTCTTTCGGAGTATCAAGGATTCGGACGAGAACTCATCTGTTACATGGGCACTTCAATGTTTTTTAAACTTATTTGAACTCCGGACTTCTTTTGTGTTCAGTAAGCAGCATTCAAAGAAACATCATCAATTTCTAACATGTTCTGACATCATTTGTTGTTTTTCGGTCATTTACCTAATTGTTTAGAGAGCTAAATGACCGTGAAATTGAAAATCACTACAAAATGAACTCTGAAAATGTTGAAACTTGGCATGGTATCATCATTTCACCCGCATAGCATGTGCGAAAGAGTAGAGACGGTCACGGCAAAAACTGGACGCACTTCGTGTACAAACTAGACAAACTCTTTCGGAGTATCAGGGTTTTGGACGACAACTCATCTGTTACACGGGCACTTCAATGTTTTTTAAACTTATTTGAACTCCGGACTTCTTTTGTGTTCAGTATGCAGCATTCAAAGCGACGTCATCAATTTCCAACATGTTCTGACATCATTTCTTGTTTTTCGGTCATTTACCTAATTGTTTAGAGAGCTAAATGACCGTGAAATCGAAAATCACTACAAAAAGAATTCTGAAAATGTTGAAACTTGGCATGGTATCATCATTTCACCCGCATAGCATGTACGAAAGAGTAGAGACGGTCACGGCAAAAACTGGACGCACTTCGTGTACAAACTAGACAAACTCTTTCGGAGTATCAGGGTTCCGGACGAGAACTCATCTGTTACACGGGCACTTCAATGTTTTTTCAACTTATTTGAACTCCGGACTTCTTTTGTGTTCAGTATGCAGCATTCAAAGCGACATCATCAATTTCCAACATGTTCTGACATCATTTCTTGTTTTTCGGTCATTTACCTAATTGTTTAGAGAGCTAAATGACCGTGAAATTGAAAATCACTACAAAATGAATTCTAAAAAAGTTGAAACTTGGCACGGTATCATCATTTCACCCGCATAGCATGTGCGAAAGAGTAGAGAGGATCACGGAAAAAACTGGACGCACTTCGTGTACAAAATGGACAAACTCTTTCGGAGTATCAAGGATTCGGACGAGAACTCATCTGTTACACGGGCACTTCAATGTTTTTTAAACTTATTTGAACTCCGGACTTCTTTTGTGTTCAGTAAGCAGCATTCAAAGAGACATCATCAATTTCCAACATGTTCTGACATCATTTGTTGTTTTTCGGTCATTTACCTAATTGTTTAGAGAGCTAAATGACCGTGAAATTGAAAATCACTACAAAATGAATTCTGAAAATGTTGAAACTTGGCATGGTATCATCATTTCACCCGCATAGCATGTGCGAAAGAGTAGAGAGGGTCACGGCAAAAACTGGACGCACTTCGTGTACAAACTGGACAAACTCTTTCGGAGTATCAGGGTTTCGGACGAGAACTCATCTGTTACACGGGCAATTCAATGTTTTTTAAACTTATTTGAACTCCGGACTTCTTTTGTGTTCAGTATGCAGCATTCAAAGCGACGTTATCAATTTCCAACATGTTCTGACATCATTTGTTGTTTTTTGGTCATTTACCTAATTGTTTAGAGAGCTAAATGACCGTGAAATCGAAAATCACTACAAAAAGATTTCTGAAAATGTTGAAACTTGGCATGGTATCATCATTTCACCCGCATAGCATGTACAAAAGAGTAGAGACGGTCACGGCAAAAACTGGACGCACTTCGTGTACAAACTGGACAAACTCTTTCGGAGTATCAGGGTTTCAGACAAGAACTCATCTGTTACACGGGCACTTCAATGTTTTTTAAACTTATTTGAACTCCGGACTTCTTTTGTGTTCAGTATGCAGCATTCAAAGCGACGTCATCAATTTCCAACATGTTCTGACATCATTTCTTGTTTTTCGGTCATTTACGTAATTGTTTAGAGAGCTAAATGACCGTGAAATTGAAAATCACTACAAAATGAATTCTAAAAATGTTGAAACTTGGCATGGTATCATCATTTCACCCGCATAGCATGTGCGAAAGAGTAGAGAGGGTCACGGCAAAAACTGGACGCACTTCGTGTACAAACTAGACAAACTCTTTCGGAGTATCAGGGTTTTGGACGACAACTCATCTGTTACACGGGCACTTCAATGTTTTTTAAACTTATTTGAACTCCGGACTTCTTTTGTGTTCAGTATGCAGCATTCAAAGCGACGTCATCAATTTCCAACATGTTCTGACATCATTTCTTGTTTTTCGGTCATTTACCTAATTGTTTAGAGAGCTAAATGACCGTGAAATCGAAAATCACTACAAAAAGAATTCTGAAAATGTTGAAACTTGGCATGGTATCATCATTTCACCCGCATAGCATGTACGAAAGAGTAGAGACGGTCACGGCAAAAACTGGACGCACTTCGTGTACAAACTAGACAAACTCTTTCGGAGTATCAGGGTTCCGGACGAGAACTCATCTGTTACACGGGCACTTCAATGTTTTTTCAACTTATTTGAACTCCGGACTTCTTTTGTGTTCAGTATGCAGCATTCAAAGCGACGTCATCAATTTCCAACATGTTCTGACATCATTTCTTGTTTTTCGGTCATTTACCTAATTGTTTAGAGAGCTAAATGACCGTGAAATTGAAAATCACTACAAAATGAATTCTAAAAAAGTTGAAACTTGGCACGGTATCATCATTTCACCCGCATAGCATGTGCGAAAGAGTAGAGAGGGTCACGGAAAAAACTGGACGCACTTCGTGTACAAAATGGACAAACTCTTTCGGAGTATCAAGGATTCGGACGAGAACTCGTCTGTTACACGGGCACTTCAATGTTTTTTAAACTTATTTGAACTCCGGACTTCTTTTGTGTTCAGTAAGCAGCATTCAAAGAGACATCATCAATTTCCAACATGTTCTGACATCATTTGTTGTTTTTCGGTCATTTACCTAATTGTTTAGAGAGCTAAATGACCGTGAAATTGAAAATCACTACAAAATGAATTCTGAAAATGTTGAAACTTGGCATGGTATCATCATTTCACCCGCATAGCATGTGCGAAAGAGTAGAGAGGGTCACGGCAAAAACTGGACGCACTTCGTGTACAAACTGGACAAACTCTTTCGGAGTATCAGGGTTTCGGACGAGAACTCATCTGTTACACGGGCAATTCAATGTTTTTTAAACTTATTTGAACTCCGGACTTCTTTTGTGTTCAGTATGCAGCATTCAAAGCGACGTTATCAATTTCCAACATGTTCTGACATCATTTGTTGTTTTTTGGTCATTTACCTAATTGTTTAGAGAGCTAAATGACCGTGAAATCGAAAATCACTACAAAAAGATTTCTGAAAATGTTGAAACTTGGCATGGTATCATCATTTCACCCGCATAGCATGTACAAAAGAGTAGAGACGGTCACGGCAAAAACTGGACGCACTTCGTGTACAAACTGGACAAACTCTTTCGGAGTATCAGGGTTTCAGACAAGAACTCATCTGTTACACGGGCACTTCAATGTTTTTTAAACTTATTTGAACTCCGGACTTCTTTTGTGTTCAGTATGCAGCATTCAAAGCGACGTCATCAATTTCCAACATGTTCTGACATCATTTCTTGTTTTTCGGTCATTTACGTAATTGTTTAGAGAGCTAAATGACCGTGAAATTGAAAATCACTACAAAATGAATTCTAAAAATGTTGAAACTTGGCATGGTATCATCATTTCACCCGCATAGCATGTGCGAAAGAGTAGAGAGGGTCACGGCAAAAACTGGACGCACTTCGTGTACAAACTGGAAAAACTCTTTCGGAGTATCAGGGTTTCGGACGAGAACTCATCTGTTACACGGGCACTTCAATGTTTTTTAAACTTATTTGAACTCCGAACTTCTTTTGTGTTCAGTATGCAGCATTCAAAGCGACGTCATCAGTTTCCAACATGTTCTGACATCATTTGTTATTTTTCGGTCATTTACCTAATTGTTTAGAGAGCTAAATGACCGTGAAATTGAAAATCACTACAAAATGAACTCTGAAAATGTTGAAACTTGGCATGGTATCATAATTTCACCCGCATAGCATGTGCGAAAGAGTAGAGAGGGTCACGGCAAAAACTGGACGCACTTCGTGCACAAACTGGACAAACTCTTTCGGAGTATCAGGGTTTCGGACGAGAACTCATCTGTTACACGGGCAATTCAATGTTTTTTAAACATATTTGAACTCCGGACTTCTTTTGTGTTCAGTATGCAGCATTCAAAGTGACGTCATCAATTTCCAACATGTTCTGACATCATTTGTTGTTTTTTGGTCATTTACCTAATTGTTTAGAGAGCTAAATGACCGTGAAATCGAAAATCACTAGAAAAAGAATTCTGAAAATGTTGAAACTTGGCATGGTATCATCATTTCACCCGCATAGCATGTATGAAAGAGTAGAGACGGTCACGGCAAAAACTGGACGCACTTCGTGTACAAACTAGACAATGTCTTTCGGAGTATCAGGGTTTCGGACGAGAACTCATCTGTTACACGGGCACTTCAATGTTTTTTAAACTTATTTGAACTCCAGACTTCTTTTGTGTTCAGTACGCAGCATTCAAAGCGACGTCATCAATTTCCAACATGTTCTGACATCATTTCTTGTTTTTCGGTCATTTACCTAATTGTTTAGAGAGCTAAATGACCGTGAAATTGAAAATCACTACAAAATGAATTCTAAAAAAGTTGAAACTTGGCATGGTATCAGCATTTCACCCGCATAGCATGTGCAAAAGAGTAGAGAGGGTCACGGCAAAAACTGGACGCACTTCGTGTACAACATGGACAAACTCTTTCGGAGTATCAAGGATTCGGACGAGAACTCATCTGTTACACGGGCACTTCAATGTTTTTTAAACTTATTTGAACTCCGGACTTCTTTTGTGTTTAGTAAGCAGCATTCAAAGCGACATCATCAATTTCCAACATGTTCTGACATCATTTGTTGTTTTTCGGTCATTTACCTAATTGTTTAGAGAGCTAAATGACCGTGAAATTGAAAATCACTACAAAATGAATTCTGAAAATGTTGAAACTTGGCATGGTATCATCATTTCACCCGCATAGCATGTGCGAAAGAGTAGAGAGGGTCACGGCAAAAACTGGACGCACTTCGTGTACAAACTGGACAAACTCTTTCGGAGTATCAGGGTTTCGGACGAGAACTCATCTGTTACACGAGCAATTCAATGTTTTTTAAACTTATTTGAACTCCGGACTTCTTTTGTGTTCAGTATGCAGCATTCAAAGCGACGTTGTCAATTTCCAACATCTTCTGACATCATTTGTTGTTTTTTGGTCATTTACCTAATTGTTTAGAGAGCTAAATGACAGTGAAATCGAAAATCACTACAAAAAGAATTCCTAAAATGTTGAAACTTGGCATGGTATCATCATTTCACCCGCATAGCATGTACGAAAGAGTAGAGAGGGTCACGGCAAAAACTGGACGCACTTCGTGTACAAACTGGACAAACTCTTTCGGAGTATCAGGGTTTCAGACAAGAACTCATCTGTTACACGGGCACTTCAATGTTTTTTAAACTTATTTGAACTCCGGACTTCTTTTGTGTTCAGTATGCAGCATTCAAAGCGACTTCATCAATTTCCAACATGTTCTGACATCATTTGTTGTTTTTCGGTCATTTACCTAATTGTTTAGAGAGCTAAATGACCGTGAAATTGAAAATCACTACAAAATGAATTCTAAAAATGTTGAAACTTGGCATGGTATCATCATTTCACCCGCATAGCATGTGCGAAAGAGTAGAGATGGTCACGGCAAAAACTGGACGCACTTCGTGTACAAACTGGACAAACTCTTTCGGAGTATCAGGGTTTCAGACGAGAACTCATCTGTTACACGGGCACTTCAATGTTTTTTAAACTTATTTGAACTCCGGACTTCTTTTGTGTTCAGTATGCAGCATTCAAAGCGACGTCATCAATTTCCAACACGTTCTGACATCATTTGTTATTTTTCGGTCATTTACCTAATTGTTTAGAGAGCTAAATGACCGTGAAATTGAAAATCACTACAAAATGAACTCTGAAAATGTTGAAACTTGGCATGGTATCATAATTTCAACCGCATAGCATGTGCGAAAGAGTAGAGAGGGTCACGGCAAAAACTGGACGCACTTCGTGTACAAACTCGACAAACTCTTTCGGAGTATCAGGGTTTCGGACAAGAACTCATCTGTTACACGGGCACTTCAATGGTTTTTAAATTTATTTGCACTCCGGACTTCTTTTGTGTTCAGTATGCAGCATTCAAAGCGACGTCATCAATTTCCAACATGTTCTGACATCATTTCTTGTTTTTCGGTCATTTACCTAATTGTTTAGAGAGCTAAATCACCGTGAAATTGAAAATCACAACAAAATGAATTCTAAAAAAGTTGAAACTTGGCATGGTATCATCATTTCACCCGCATAGCATGTGCGAGAGAGTAGAGATGGTCACGGCAAAAACTGGACGCACTTCGTGTACAAACTAGACAAACTCTTTCGGAGTATCAGGGTTTCGGACGAGAACTCATCTGTTACATGGGCACTTCAATGTTTTTTAAACTTATTTGAACTCCGGACTTCTTTTGTGTTCAGTATGCAGCATTCAAAGCGACGTCATCAATTTCCAACATGTTCTGACATCATTTCTTGTTTTTCGGTCATTTACCTAATTGTTTAGAGAGCTAAATGACCGTGAAATTGAAAATCACTACAAAATGAATTCTAAAAAAGTTGAAACTTGGCATGGTATCATCATTTCACCCGCATAGCATCTGCGAAAGAGTAGAGAGGGTCACGGCAGAAACTGGACGCACTTCGTGTACAAAATGGACAAACTCTTTCGGAGTATCAGGGTTTCAGACGAGAACTCATCTGTTACACGGGCACTTCAATGTTTTTTAAACTTAATTGAACTCCGGACTTCTTTTGTGTTCAGTATGCAACATTCAAAGCGACGTCATCAATTTCCAAAATGTTCTGACATCATTTGTTGTTTTTTGGTCATTTACCTAATTGTTTAGAGAGCTAAATGACCGTGAAATTGAAAATCACTACAAAATGAATTCTGAAAATGTTGAAACTTGGCATGGTATCATCATTTCACCCGCATAGCATGTGCCAAAAAGTAGAGAGGGTCACGGCAAAAACTGGACGCACTTCGTGTACAAACTGGACAAACTCTTTCGGAGTATCAGGGTTTCGGACGAGAACTCATCTGTTACATGGGCACTTCAATGTTTTTTAAACTTATTTGAACTCCGGACTTCTTTTGTGTTCAGTATGCAGCATTCAAAGCGACGTCATCAATTTCCAACATGTTCTGACATCATTTGTTGTTTTTCGGTCATTTACCTAATTGTTTAGAGAGCTAAATGACCGTGAAATTGAAAATCACTACAAAATAAATTCTAAAAATGTTGAAACTTGGCATGGTATCATCATTTCACCCGCATAGCATGTGCGAAAGAGTAGAGAGGGTCACGTCAAAAATTGGACGCACTTCGTGTACAAACTGGACAAACTCTTTCGGAGTATCAGGGTTTCGGACGAGAACTCATCTGTTACATGGGCACTTCAATGTTTTTTAAACTTATTTGAACTCCGGACTTCTTTTGTGTTCAGTATGCAGCATTCAAAGCAACGTCATCAATTTCCAACATGTTCTTACATCATTTGTTGTTTTTCGGTCATTTACCTAATTGTTTGGAGAGCTAAATGACCGTGAAATTGAAAATCACTACAAAATGAACTCTGAAAATGTTGAAACTTGGCATGGTATCATAATTTCACCCGCATAGCATATGCGAAAGAGTAGAGAGGGTCACGTCAAAAATTGGACGCACTTCGTGTACAAACTGGACAAACTCTTTCGGAGTATGAGGGTTTCGGACGAGAACTCATCTGTTACACAGGCAATTCAATGTTTTTTAAACTTATTTGAACTCCGGACTTCTTTTGTGTTCAGTATGCAGCATTCAAAGCGACGTTATCAATTTCCAACATGTTCTGACATCATTTGTTGTTTTTTGGTCATTTACCTAATTGTTTAGAGAGCTAAATGACCGTGAAATTGAAAATCACTACAAAATGAATTCTGAAAATGTTGAAACTTGGCATGGTATCATCATTTCACCCGCATAGCATGTACGAAAGAGTAGAGATGGTCACGGCAAAAACTGGACGCACTTCGTGTACAAACTGGACAAACTCTTTCGGAGTATCAGGGTTTCGGACGAGAACTCATCTGTTACACGGGCACTTCAATGTTTTTTAAACTTATTTGAACTCCGGACTTCTTTTGTGTTCAGTATGCAGCATTCAAAGCGACGTCATCAATTTCCAACACGTTCTGACATCATTTGTTATTTTTCGGTCATTTACCTAATTGTTTAGAGAGCTAAATGACCATGAAATTGAAAATCACTACAAAATGAACTCTGAAAATGTTGAAACTTGGCATGGTATCATAATTTCACCCGCATAGCATGTGCGAAAGAGTAGAGAGGGTCACGGCAAAAACTGGACGTACTTCATGTACAAACTCGACAAACTCTTTCGGAGTATCAGGGTTTCAGACGAGAACTCATCTGTTACACGGGCACTTCAATGTTTTTTAAACTTATTTGAACTCCGGACTTCTTTTGTGTTCAGTATGCAGCATTCAAAGCGACGTCATCAATTTCCAACATGTTCTGACATCATTTCTTGTTTTTCGGTCATTTACCTAATTGTTTAGAGAGCTAAATGACCGTGAAATTAAAAATCACTACAAAATGAATTCTAAAAATGTTGAAACTTGGCATGGTATCATCATTTCACCCGCATAGCATGTGCGAAAGAGTAGAGATGGTCACGGCAAAAACTGGACGCACTTCGTGTACAAACTGGACAAACTCTTTCGGAGTATCAGGGTTTCGGACGAGAACTCATCTGTTACACGGGCACTTCAATGTTTTTTAAACTTATTTGAACTCCGGACTTCTTTTGTGTTCAGTATGCAGCATTCAAAGCGACGTCATCAATTTCCAACACGTTCTGACATCATTTGTTATTTTTCGGTCATTTACCTAATTGTTTAGAGAGCTAAATGACCGTGAAATTGAAAATCACTACAAAATGAACTCTGAAAATGTTGAAACTTGGCATGGTATCATAATTTCAACCGCATAGCATGTGCGAAAGAGTAGAGAGGGTCACGGCAAAAACTGGACGCACTTCGTGTACAAACTCGACAAACTCTTTCGGAGTATCAGGGTTTCGGACAAGAACTCATCTGTTACACGGGCACTTCAATGGTTTTTAAATTTATTTGCACTCCGGACTTCTTTTGTGTTCAGTATGCAGCATTCAAAGCGACGTCATCAATTTCCAACATGTTCTGACATCATTTCTTGTTTTTCGGTCATTTACCTAATTGTTTAGAGAGCTAAATGACCGTGAAATTAAAAATCACTACAAAATGAATTCTAAAAAAGTTGAAACTTGGCATGGTACCATCATTTCACCCGCATAGCAAGTGCGAAAGAGTAGAGATGGTCACGGCAAAAATTGGACGCACTTCGTGTACAAACTGGACAAACTCTTTCGGAGTATCAGGGTTTCAGACGAGAACTCATCTGTTACACGGGCACTTCAATGTTTTTTAAACTTATTTGAACTCCGGACTTCTTTTGTGTTCAGTATGCAGCATTCAAAGCGACGTCATCAATTTCCAACATGTTCTGACATCATTTCTTGTTTTTCGGTCATTTACCTAATTGTTTAGAGAGCTAAATCACCGTGAAATTGAAAATCACAACAAAATGAATTCTAAAAAAGTTGAAACTTGGCATGGTATCATCATTTCACCCGCATAGCATGTGCGAGAGAGTAGAGATGGTCACGGCAAAAACTGGACGCACTTCGTGTACAAACTAGACAAACTCTTTCGGAGTATCAGGGTTTCGGACGAGAACTCATCTGTTACATGGGCACTTCAATGTTTTTTAAACTTATTTGAACTCCGGACTTCTTTTGTGTTCAGTATGCAGCATTCAAAGCGACGTCATCAATTTCCAACATGTTCTGACATCATTTCTTGTTTTTCGGTCATTTACCTAATTGTTTAGAGAGCTAAATGACCGTGAAATTGAAAATCACTACAAAATGAATTCTAAAAAAGTTGAAACTTGGCATGGTATCATCATTTCACCCGCATAGCATCTGCGAAAGAGTAGAGAGGGTCACGGCAGAAACTGGACGCACTTCGTGTACAAAATGGACAAACTCTTTCGGAGTATCAGGGTTTCAGACGAGAACTCATCTGTTACACGGGCACTTCAATGTTTTTTAAACTTAATTGAACTCCGGACTTCTTTTGTGTTCAGTATGCAACATTCAAAGCGACGTCATCAATTTCCAAAATGTTCTGACATCATTTGTTGTTTTTTGGTCATTTACCTAATTGTTTAGAGAGCTAAATGACCGTGAAATTGAAAATCACTACAAAATGAATTCTGAAAATGTTGAAACTTGGCATGGTATCATAATTTCACCCGCATAGCATGTGCCAAAAAGTAGAGAGGGTCACGGCAAAAACTGGACGCACTTCGTGTACAAACTGGACAAACTCTTTCGGAGTATCAGGGTTTCGGACGAGAACTCATCTGTTACATGGGCACTTCAATGTTTTTTAAACTTATTTGAACTCCGGACTTCTTTTGTGTTCAGTATGCAGCATTCAAAGCGACGTCATCAATTTCCAACATGTTCTTACATCATTTGTTGTTTTTTGGTCATTTACCTAATTGTTTAGAGAGCTAAATGACCGTGAAATTGAAAATCACTACAAAATGAATTCTGAAAATGTTGAAACTTGGCATGGTATCATCATTTCACCCGCATAGCATGTACGAAAGAGTAGAGATGGTCACGGCAAAAACTGGACGCACTTCGTGTACAAACTGGACAAACTCTTTCGGAGTATGAAGGTTTCGGACGAGAACTCATCTGTTACACGGGCACTTCAATGTTTTTTAAACTTATTTGAACTTCGGACTTCTTTTGTTTTCAGTATGCAGCATTCAAAGCGACGTCATCAATTTCCAACATGTTCTGACATCATTTGTTGTTTTTCGGTCATTTACCTAATTGTTTAGAGAGCTAAATGACCGTGAAATTGAAAATCACTACAAAATGAATTCTAAAAATGTTGAAACTTGGCATGGTATCATCATTTCACCCGCATAGCATGTGCAAAAGAGTAGAGAGGGTCACGGCAAAAACTGGACGCACTTCGTGTACAAACTGGAAAAACTCTTTCGGAGTATCAGGGTTTCGGACGAGAACTCATCTGTTACACGGGCACTTCAATGTTTTTTAAACTTATTTGAACTCCGGACTTCTTTTGTGTTCAGTATGCAGCATTCAAAGCGACGTCATCAATTTCCAACACGTTCTGACATCATTTGTTATTTTTCGGTCATTTACCTAATTGTTTAGAGAGCTAAATGACCATGAAATTGAAAATCACTACAAAATGAACTCTGAAAATGTTGAAACTTGGCATGGTATCATAATTTCACCCGCATAGCATGTGCGAAAGAGTAGAGAGGGTCACGGCAAAAACTGGACGCACTTCATGTACAAACTCGACAAACTCTTTCGGAGTATCAGGGTTTCGGACAAGAACTCATCTGTTACACGGGCACTTCAATGGATTTTAAATTTATTTGCACTCCGGACTTCTTTTTTGTTCAGTATGCAGCATTCAAAGCGACGTCATCTATTTCCAACATGTTCTGACATCATTTCTTGTTTTTCGGTCATTTACCTAATTGTTTAGAGAGCTAAATGACCGTGAAATTGAAAATCACTACAAAATGAATTCTAAAAAAGTTGAAACTTGGCATGGTATCATCATTTCACCCGCATAGCAAGTGCGAAAGAGTAGAGATGGTCACGGCAAAAACTGGACGCACTTCGTGTACAAACTGGACAAACTCTTTCGGAGTATCAGGGTTTCAGACGAGAACTCATCTGTTACACGGGCACTTCAATGTTTTTTAAACTTATTTGAACTCCGGACTTCTTTTGTGTTCAGTATGCAGCATTCAAAGCGACGTCATCAATTTCCAACATGTTCTGACATCATTTCTTGTTTTTCGGTCATTTACCTAATTGTTTAGAGAGCTAAATGACCGTGAAATTGAAAATCACTACAAAATGAATTCTAAAAAAGTTGAAACTTGGCATGGTATCATCATTTCACCCGCATAGCATGTGCGAGAGAGTAGAGATGGTCACGGCAAAAACTGGACGCACTTCGTGTACAAACTAGACAAACTCTTTCGGAGTATCAGGGTTTCGGACGAGAACTCATCTGTTACATGGGCACTTCAATGTTTTTTAAACTTATTTGAACTCCGGACTTCTTTTGTGTTCAGTATGCAGCATTCAAAGCGACATCATCAATTTCCAACATGTTCTGACATCATTTCTTGTTTTTCGGTCATTTACCTAATTGTTTAGAGAGCTAAATGACCGTGAAATTGAAAATCACTACAAAATGAATTCTAAAAAAGTTGAAACTTGGCATGGTATCATCATTTCACCCGCATAGCATGTGCGAAAGAGTAGAGAGGATCACGGGAAAAACTGGACGCACTTCGTGTACAAAATGGACAAACTCTTTCGGAGTATCAAGGATTCGGACGAGAACTCATCTGTTGCACGGGCACTTCAATGTTTTTTAAACTTATTTGAACTCTGGACTTCTTTTGTGTTCAGTAGGCAGCATTCAAAGCGACATCATCAATTTCCAACATGTTCTGACATCATTTGTTGTTTTTCGGTCATTTACGTAATTGTTTAGAGAGCTAAATGACCGTGAAATTGAAAATCACTACAAAATGAATTCTGAAAATGTTGAAACTTGGCATGGTATCATCATTTCACCCGCATAGCATCTGCGAAAGAGTAGAGAGGGTCACGGCAAAAACTGGACGCACTTCGTGTACAAACTGGACAAACTCTTTCGGAGTATCAGGGTTTCAGACGAGAACTCATCTGTTACACGGGCACTTCAATGTTTTTTAAACTTATTTGAACTCCGGACTTCTTTTGTGTTCAGTATGCAGCATTCAAAGCGACGTCATCAATTTCCAAAATGTTCTGACATCATTTGTTGTTTTTTGGTCATTTACCTAATTGTTTAGAGAGCTAAATGACCGTGAAATTGAAAATCACTACAAAATGAATTCTGAAAATGTTGAAACTTGGCATGGTATCATCATTTCACCCGCATAGCATGTGCGAAAGAGTAGAGAGGGTCACGGCAAAAACTGGACGCACTTCGTGTACAAACTCGACAAACTCTTTCGGACTATCAGGGTTTCGGACAAGAACTCATCTGTTACACGGGCACTTCAATGGTTTTTAAATTTATTTGCACTCCGGACTTCTTTTGTGTTCAGTATGCAGCATTCAAAGCGACATCATCAATTTCCAACATGTTCTGACATCATTTCTTGTTTTTCGGTCATTTACCTAATTGTTTAGAGAGCTAAATGACCGTGAAATTGAAAATCACTACAAAATGAAGTCTAAAAAAGTTGAAACTTGGCATGGTATCATCATTTCACCCGCATAGCAAGTGCGAAAGAGTAGAGTGGTCACGGCAAAAAGTGGACGCACTTCGTGTACAAACTGGACAAACTCTTTCGGAGTATCAGGGTTTCAGACGAGAACTCATCTGTTACACGGGCACTTCAATGTTTTTTAAACTTATTTGAACTCCGGACTTCTTTTGTGTTCAGTATGCAGCATTCAAAGCGACGTCATCAATTTCCAACATGTTCTGACATCATTTCTTGTTTTTCGGTCATTTACCTAATTGTTTAGAGAGCTAAATGACCGTGAAATTGAAAATCACAACAAAATGAATTCTAAAAAAGTTGAAACTTGGCATGGTATCATCATTTCACCCGCATAGCATGTGCGAGAGAGTAGAGATGGTCACGGCAAAAACTGGACGCACTTCGTGTACAAACTAGACAAACTCTTTCGGAGTATCAGGGTTTCGGACGAGAACTCATCTGTTACACGGGCACTTCAATGTTTTTTAAACTTATTTGAACTCCGGACTTCTTTTGTGTTCAGTATGCAGCATTCAAAGCGACATCATCAATTTCCAACATGTTCTGACATCATTTCTTGTTTTTCGGTCATTTACCTAATTGTTTAGAGAGCTAAATGACCGTGAAATTGAAAATCACTACAAAATGAATTCTAAAAAAGTTGAAACTTGGCATGGTATCATCATTTCACCCGCATAGCATGTGCGAAAGAGTAGAGAGGATCACGGCAAAAACTGGACGCACTTCGTGTACAAAATGGACAAACTCTTTCGGAGTATCAAGGATTCGGACGAGAACTCATCTGTTGCACGGGCACTTCAATGTTTTTTAAACTTATTTGAACTCCGGACTTCTTTTGTGTTTAGTAAGCAGCATTCAAAGCGACATCATCAATTTCCAACATGTTCTGACATCATTTGTTGTTTTTCGGTCATTTACCTAATTGTTTAGAGAGCTAAATGACCGTGAAATTGAAAATCACTACAAAATGAATTCTGAAAATGTTGAAACTTGGCATGGTATCATCATTTCACCCGCATAGCATCTGCGAAAGAGTAGAGAGGGTCACGGCAGAAACTGGACGCACTTCGTGTACAAACTGGACAAACTCTTTCGGAGTATCAGGGCTTCAGACGAGAACTCATCTGTTACACGGGCACTTCAATGTTTTTTAAACTTATTTGAACTCCGGACTTCTTTTGTGTTCAGTATGCAGCATTCAAAGCGACGTCATCAATTTCCAAAATGTTCTGACATCATTTGTTGTTTTTTGGTCATTTACCTAATTGTTTAGAGAGCTAAATGACCGTGAAATTGAAAATCACTACAAAATGAATTCTGAAAATGTTGAAACTTGGCATGGTATCATCATTTCACCCGCATAGCATGTGCGAAAGAGTAGAGAGGGTCACGGCAAAAACTGGACGCACTTCGTGTACAAACTGGACAAACTCTTTCGGAGTATCAGGGTTTCGGACGAGAACTCATCTGTTACATGGGCACTTCAATGTTTTTTAAACTTATTTGAACTCCGGACTTCTTTTCTGTTCAGTATGCAGCATTCAAAGCGACGTCATCAATTTCCAACACGTTCTTACATCATTTGTTGTTTTTCGGTCATTTACCTAATTGTTTGGAGAGCTAAATGACCGTGAAATTGAAAATAACTACAAAATGAACTCTGAAAATGTTGAAACTTGGCATGGTATCATAATTTCACCCGCATAGCATGTGCGAAAGAGTAGAGAGGGTCACGTCAAAAATTGGACGCACTTCGTGTACAAACTGGACAAACTCTTTCGGAGTATCAGGGTTTCGGACGAGAACTCATCTGTTACACGGGCAATTCAATGTTTTTTAAACTTATTTGAACTCCGGACTTCTTTTGTGTTCAGTATGCAGCATTCAAAGCGACGTTATCAATTTCCAACATGTTCTGACATCATTTGTTGTTTTTTGGTCATTTACCTAATTGTTTAGAGAGCTAAATGACCGTGAAATTCAAAATCACTACAAAATGAATTCTGAAAATGTTGAAACTTGGCATGGTATCATCATTTGACCCGCATAGCATGTACGAAAGAGTAGAGATGGTCACAGCAAAAACCGGACGCACTTCGTGTACAAACTGGACAAACTCTTTCGGAGTATCAGGGTTTCAGACGAGAACTCATCTGTTACACGGGCACTTCAATGTTTTTTAAACTTATTTGAACTTCGGACTTCTTTTGTTTTCAGTATGCAGCATTCAAAGCGACGTCATCAATTTCCAACATGTTCTGACATCATTTGCTGTTTTTCGGTCATTTACCTAATTGTTTAGAGAGCTAAATGACCGTGAAATTGAAAATCACTACAAAATGAATTCTGAAAATGTTGAAACTTGGCATGGTATCATAATTTCACCCGCATAGCATGTGCGAAAGAGTAGAGAGGGTCACGTCAAAAATTGGACGCACTTCGTGTACAAACTGGACAAACTCTTTCGGAGTATCAGGGTTTCGGACGAGAACTCATCTGTTAAACGGGCAATTCAATGTTTTTTAAACTTATTTGAACTCCGGACTTCTTTTGTGTTTAGTATGCAGCATTCAAAGCGACGTTATCAATTTCCAACATGTTCTGACATCATTTGTTGTTTTTTGGTCATTTACCTAATTGTTTAGAGAGCTAAATGACCGTGAAATTGAAAATCACTACAAAATGAATTCTGAAAATGTTGAAACTTGGCATGGTATCATCATTTGACCCGCATAGCATGTACGAAAGAGTAGAGATGGTCACAGCAAAAACTGGACGCACTTCGTGTACAAACTGGACAAACTCTTTCGGAGTATGAGGGTTTCGGACGAGAACTCATCTGTTACACGGGCACTTCAATGTTTTTTAAACTTATTTGAACTTCGGACTTCTTTTGTTTTCAGTATGCAGCATTCAAAGCGACGTCATCAATTTCCAACATGTTCTGACATCATTTGTTGTTTTTCGGTCATTTACTTAATTGTTTAGAGAGCTAAATGACCGTGAAATTGAAAATCACTACAAAATGAATTCTAAAAATGTTGAAACTTGGCATGGTATCATCATTTCACCCGCATAGCATGTGCAAAAGAGTAGAGAGGGTCACGGCAAAAACTGGATGCACTTCGTGTACAAACTGGAAAAACTCTTTCGGAGTATCAGGGTTTCGGACGAGAACTCATCTGTTACACGGGCACTTCAATGTTTTTTAAACTTATTTGAACTCCGGACTTCTTTTGTGTTCAGTATGCAGCATTCAAAGCGACGTCATCAATTTCCAACACGTTCTGACATCATTTGTTATTTTTCGGTCATTTACCTAATTGTTTAGAGAGCTAAATGACCGTGAAATTGAAAATCACTACAAAATGAACTCTGAAAATGTTGAAACTTGGCATGGTATCATAATTTCACCCGCATAGCATGTGCGAAAGAGTAGAGAGGGTCACGGCAAAAACTGGACGCACTTCGTGTACAAACTCGACAAACTCTTTCGGAGTATCAGGGTTTCGGACAAGAACTCATCTGTTACACGGGCACTTCAATGGTTTTTAAAGTTATTTGCACTCCGGACTTCTTTTTTGTTCAGTATGCAGCATTCAAAGCGACGTCATCAATTTCCAACATGTTCTGACATCATTTCTTGTTTTTCGGTCATTTACCTAATTATTTAGAGAGCTAAATGACCGTGAAATTGAAAATCACTACAAAATGAATTCTAAAAATGTTGAAAGTTGGCATGGTATCATCATTTCACCCGCATAGCATGTGCAAAAGAGTAGAGAGGGTCACGGCAAAAACTGGACGCACTTCGTGTACAAACTGGAAAAACTCTTTCGGAGTATCAGGGTTTCGGACGAGAACTCATCTGTTACACGGGCACTTCAATGTTTTTTAAACTTATTTGAACTCCGGACTTCTTTTGTGTTCAGTATGCAGCATTCAAAGCGACGTCATCAATTTCCAACACGTTCTGACATCATTTGTTATTTTTCGGTCATTTACCTAATTGTTTAGAGAGCTAAATGACCGTGAAATTGAAAATCACTACAAAATGAACTCTGAAAATGTTGAAACTTGGCATGGTATCATAATTTCACCCGCATAGCATGTGCGAAAGAGTAGAGAGGGTCACGTCAAAAATAGGACGCACTTCGTGTACAAACTGGACAAACTCTTTCGGAGTATCAGGGTTTCGGACGAGAACTCATCTGTTACACGGGCAATTCAATGTTTTTTAAACTTATTTGAACTCCGGACTTCTTTTGTGTTCAGTATGCAGCATTCAAAGCGACGTTATCAATTTCCAACATGTTCTGACATCATTTGTTGTTTTTTGGTCATTTACCTAATTGTTTAGAGAGCTAAATGACCGTGAAATTGAAAATCACTACAAAATGAATTCTGAAAATGTTGAAACTTGGCATGGTATCATCATTTCACCCGCATAGCATGTACGAAAGAGTAGAGATGGTCACGGCAAAAACTGGACGCACTTCGTGTACAAACTGGACAAACTCTTTCGGAGTATGAGGGTTTCGGACAAGAACTCATCTGTTACACGGGCACTTCAATGTTTTTTAAACTTATTTGAACTTCGGACTTCTTTTGTTTTCAGTATGCAACATTCAAAGCGACGTCATCAATTTCCAACATGTTCTGACATCATTTGTTGTTTTCGGTCATTTACCTAATTGTTTAGAGAGCTAAATGACCGTGAAATTGAAAATCACTACAAAATGAATTCTAAAAATGTTGAAAGTTGGCATGGTATCATCATTTCACCCGCATAGCATGTGCAAAAGAGTAGAGAGGGTCACGGCAAAAACTGGACGCACTTCGTGTACAAACTGGAAAAACTCTTTCGGAGTATCAGGGTTTCGGACGAGAACTCATCTGTTACACGGGCACTTTAATGTTTTTTAAACTTATTTGAACTCCGGACTTCTTTTGTGTTCAGTATGCAGCATTCAAAGCGACGTCATCAATTTCCAACACGTTCTGACATCATTTGTTATTTTTTGGTCATTTACCTAATTGTTTAGAGAGCTAAATGACCGTGAAATTGAAAATCACTACAAAATGAACTCTGAAAATGTTGAAACTTGGCATGGTATCATAATTTCACCCGCATAGCATGTGCGAAAGAGTAGAGAGGGTCACGGCAAAAACTGGACGCACTTCGTGTACAAACTCGACAAACTCTTTCGGAGTATCAGGGTTTCGGACAAGAACTCATCTGTTACACGGGCACTTCAATGGTTTTTAAATTTATTTGCACTCCGGACTTCTTTTTTGTTCAGTATGCAGCATTCAAAGCGACGTCATCAATTTCCAACATGTTCTGACATCATTTCTTGTTTTTCGGTCATTTACCTAATTGTTTAGAGAGCTAAATGACCGTGAAATTGAAAATCACTACAAAATGAATTCTAAAAAAGTTGAAACTTGGCATGGTATCATCATTTCACCCGCATAGCAAGTGCGAAAGAGTAGAGATGGTCACGGCAAAAACAGGACGCACTTCGTGTACAAACTGGACAAACTCTTTCGGAGTATCAGGGTTTCAGACAAGAACTCATCTGTTACACGGGCACTTCAATGTTTTTTAAACTTATTTGAACTCCGGACTTCTTTTGTGTTCAGTATGCAGCATTCAAAGCGACGTCATCAATTTCCAACATGTTCTGACATCATTTCTTGTTTTTCGGTCATTTACCTAATTGTTTAGAGAGCTAAATGACCGTGAAACTGAAAATCACTACAAAATGAATTCTAAAAAAGTTGAAACTTGGCATGGTATCATCATTTCACCCGCATAGCATGTGCGAGAGAGTAGAGATGGTCACGGCAAAAACTGGACGCACTTCGTGTACAAACTAGACAAACTCTTTCGGAGTATCAGGGTTTCGGACGAGAACTCATCTGTTACATGGGCACTTCAATGTTTTTTAAACTTATTTGAACTCCGGACTTCTTTTGTGTTTAGTATGCAGCATTCAAAGCGACATCATCAATTTCCAACATGTTCTGACATCATTTCTTGTTTTTCGGTCATTTACCTAATTGTTTAGAGAGCTAAATGACCGTGAAATTGAAAATCACTACAAAATGAATTCTAAAAAAGTTGAAACTTGGCATGGTATCATCATTTCACCCGCATAGCATGTGCCAAAAAGTAGAGAGGGTCACGGCAAAAACTGGACGCACTTCGTGTACAAACTGGACAAACTCTTTCGGAGTATCAGGGTTTCGGACGAGAACTCATCTGTTACATGGGCAATTCAATGTTTTTTAAACTTATTTGAACTCCGGACTTCTTTTGTGTTCAGTATGCAGCATTCAAAGCGACGTCATCAATTTCCAACATGTTCTTACATCATTTGTTGTTTTTCGGTCATTTACCTAATTGTTTGGAGAGCTAAATGACCGTGAAATTGAAAATCACTACAAAATGAACTCTGAAAATGTTGAAACTTGGCATGGTATCATAATTTCACCCGCATAGCATATGCGAAAGAGTAGAGAGCGTCACGTCAAAAATTGGACGCACTTCGTGTACAAACTGGACAAACTCTTTCGGAGTATCAGGGTTTCAGACAAGAACTCATCTGTTACACGGGCACTTCAATGTTTTTTAAACTTATTTGAACTCCGGACTTCTTTTGTGTTCAGTATGCAGCATTCAAAGCGACGTCATCAATTTCCAACATGTTCTGACATCATTTCTTGTTTTTCGGTCATTTACCTAATTGTTTAGAGAGCTAAATGACCGTGAAATTGAAAATCACTACAAAATGAATTCTAAAAAAGTTGAAACTTGGCATGGTATCATCATTTCACCCGCATAGCATGTGCGAGAGAGTAGAGATGGTCACGGCAAAAACTGGACGCACTTCGTGTACAAACTAGACAAACTCTTTCGGAGTATCAGGGTTTCGGACGAGAACTCATCTGTTACATGGGCACTTCAATGTTTTTTAAACTTATTTGAACTCCGGACTTCTTTTGTGTTCAGTATGCAGCATTCAAAGCGACATCATCAATTTCCAACATGTTGTGACATCATTTCTTGTTTTTCGGTCATTTACCTAATTGTTTAGAGAGCTAAATGACCGTGAAATTGAAAATCACTACAAAATGAATTCTAAAAAAGTTGAAACTTGGCATGGTATCATCATTTCACCCGCATAGCATGTGCCAAAAAGTAGAGAGGGTCACGGCAAAAACTGGACGCACTTCGTGTACAAACTGGACAAACTCTTTCGGAGTATCAGGGTTTCGGACGAGAACTCATCTGTTACATGGGCACTTCAATGTTTTTTAAACTTATTTGAACTCCGGACTTCTTTTGTGTTCAGTATGCAGCATTCAAAGTGACGTCATCAATTTCCAACATGTTCTTACATCATTTGTTGTTTTTCGGTCATTTACCTAATTGTTTGGAGAGCTAAATGACCGTGAAATTGAAAATCACTACAAAATGAACTCTGAAAATGTTGAAACTTGGCATGGTATCATAATTTCACCCGCATAGCATATGCGAAAGAGTAGAGAGGGTCACGTCAAAAATTGGACGCACTTCGTGTACAAACTGGACAAACTCTTTCGGAGTATCAGGGTTTCGGACGAGAACTCATCTGTTACACGGGCAATTCAATGTTTTTTAAACTTATTTGAACTCCGGACTTCTTTTGTGTTCAGTATGCAGCATTCAAAGCGACGTTATCAATTTCCAACATGTTCTGACATCATTTGTTGTTTTTTGGTCATTTACCTAATTGTTTAGAGAGCTAAATGACCGTGAAATTGAAAATCACTACAAAATGAATTCTGAAAATGTTGAAACTTGGCATGGTATCATCATTTCACCCGCATAGCATGTACGAAAGAGTAGAGATGGTCACGGCAAAAACTGGACGCACTTCGTGTACAAACTGGACAAACTCTTTCGGAGTATGAGGGTTTCGGACGAGAACTCATCTGTTACACGGGGACTTCAATGTTTTTTAAACTTATTTGAACTTCGGACTTCTTTTGTTTTCAGTATGCAGCATTCAAAGCGACGTCATCAATTTCCAACATGTTCTGACATCATTTGTTGTTTTTCGGTCATTTACCTAATTGTTTAGAGAGCTAAATGACCGTGAAATTGAAAATCACTACAAAATGAATTCTAAAAATGTTGAAACTTGGCATGGTATCATCATTTCACCCGCATAGCATGTGCAAAAGAGTAGAGAGGGTCACGGCAAAAACTGGACGCACTTCGTGTACAAACTGGAAAAACTCTTTCGGAGTATCAGGGTTTCGGACGACAACTCATCTGTTACACGGGCACTTCAATGTTTTTTAAACTTATTTGAACTCCGGACTTCTTTTGTGTTCAGTATGCAGCATTCAAAGCGACGTCATCAATTTCCAACACGTTCTGACATCATTTGTTATTTTTCGGTCATTTACCTAATTGTTTAGAGAGCTAAATGACCGTGAAATTGAAAATCACTACAAAATGAACTCTGAAAATGTTGAAACTTGGCATGGTATCATAATTTCACCCGCATAGCATGTGCGAAAGAGTAGAGAGGGTCACGGCAAAAACTGGACGCACTTCGTGTACAAACTCGACAAACTCTTTCGGAGTATCAGGGTTTCGGACAAGAACTCATCTGTTACACGGGCACTTCAATGGTTTTTAAATTTATTTGCACTCCGGACTTCTTTTTTGTTCAGTATGCAGCATTCAAAGCGACGTCATCTATTTCCAACATGTTCTGACATCATTTCTTGTTTTAAGGTCATTTACCTAATTGTTTAGAGAGCTAAATGACCGTGAAATTGAAAATCACTACAAAATGAATTCTAAAAAAGTTGAAACTTGGCATGGTATCATCATTTCACCCGCATAGCAAGTGCGAAAGAGTAGAGATGGTCACGGCAAAAACCGGACGCACTTCGTGTACAAACTGGACAAACTCTTTCGGAGTATCAGGGTTTCAGACGAGAACTCATCTGTTACACGGGCACTTCAATGTTTTTTAAACTTATTTGAACTCCGGACTTCTTTTGTGTTCAGTATGCAGCATTCAAAGCGACGTCATCAATTTCCAACATGTTCTGACATCATTTCTTGTTTTTCGGTCATTTACCTAATTGTTTAGAGAGCTAAATGACCGTGAAATTGAAAATCACTACAAAATGAATTCTAAAAAAGTTGAAACTTGGCATGGTATCATCATTTCACCCGCATAGCATGTGCGAGAGAGTAGAGATGGTCACGGCAAAAACTGGACGCACTTCGTGTACAAACTAGACAAACTCTTCCGGAGTATCAGGGTTTCGGACGAGAACTCATCTGTTACATGGGCACTTCAATGTTTTTTAAACTTATTTGAACTCCGGACTTCTTTTGTGTTCAGTATGCAGCATTCAAAGCGACATCATCAATTTCCAACATGTTCTGACATCATTTCTTGTTTTTCGGTCATTTACCTAATTGTTTAGAGAGCTAAATGACCGTGAAATTGAAAATCACTACAAAATGAATTTAAAAAAGTTGAAACTTGGCATGGTATCATCATTTCACCCGCATAGCATGTGTGAAAGAGTAGAGAGGATCACGGGAAAAACTGGACGCACTTCGTGTACAAAATGGACAAACTCTTTCGGAGTATCAAGGATTCGGACGAGAACTCATCTGTTGCACGGGCACTTCAATGTTTTTTAAACTTATTTGAACTCCGGACTTCTTTTGTATTCAGTAGGCAGCATTCAAAGCGACATCATCAATTTCCAACATGTTCTGACATCATTTGTTGTTTTTCGGTCATTTACGTAATTGTTTAGAGAGCTAAATGACCGTGAAATTGAAAATCACTACAAAATGAACTCTGAAAATGTTGAAACTTGGCATGGTATCATCATTTCACCCGCATAGCATCTGCGAAAGAGTAGAGAGGGTCACGGCAAAAACTGGACGCACTTCGTGTACAAACTGGACAAACTCTTTCGGAGTATCAGGGTTTCAGACGAGAACTCATCTGTTACACGGGCACTTCAATGTTTTTTAAACTTATTTGAACTCCGGACTTCTTTTGTGTTCAGTATGCAGCATTCAAAGCGACGTCATCAATTTCCAAAATGTTCTGACATCATTTGTTGTTTTTTGGTCATTTACCTAATTGTTTAGAGAGCTAAATGACCGTGAAATTGAAAATCACTACAAAATGAATTCTGAAAATGTTGAAACTTGGCATGGTATCATCATTTCACCCGCATAGCATGTGCGAAAGAGTAGAGAGGGTCACGGCAAAAACTGGACGCACTTCGTGTACAAACTCGACATACTCTTTCGGACTATCAGGGTTTCGGACAAGAACTCATCTGTTACACGGGCACTTCAATGGTTTTTAAATTTATTTGCACTCCGGACTTCTTTTGTGTTCAGTATGCAGCATTCAAAGCGACGTCATCAATTTCCAACATGTTCTGACATCATTTCTTGTTTTTCGGTCATTTACCTAATTGTTTAGAGAGCTAAATGACCGTGAAATTGAAAATCACAACAAAATGAATTCTAAAAAAGTTGAAACTTGGCATGGTATCATCATTTCACCCGCATAGCATGTGCGAGAGAGTAGAGATGGTCACGGCAAAAACTGGACGCACTTCGTGTACAAACTAGACAAACTCTTTCGGAGTATCAGGGTTTCGGACGAGAACTCATCTGTTACACGGGCACTTCAATGTTTTTTAAACTTATTTGAACTCCGGACTTCTTTTGTGTTCAGTATGCAGCATTCAAAGCGACGTCATCAATTTCCAACATGTTCTGACATCATTTCTTGTTTTTCGGTCATTTACCTAATTGTTTAGAGAGCTAAATGACCGTGAAATTGAAAATCACTACAAAATGAATTCTAAAAAAGTTGAAACTTGGCATGGTATCATCATTTCACCCGCATAGCATGTGCGAAAGAGTAGAGAGGATCACGGCAAAAACTGGACGCACTTCGTGTACAAAATGGACAAACTCTTTCGGAGTATCAAGGATTCGGACGAGAACTCATCTGTTGCACGGGCACTTCAATGTTTTTTAAACTTATTTGAACTCCGGACTTCTTTTGTGTTCAGTAAGCAGCATTCAAAGCGACATCATCAATTTCCAACATGTTCTGACATCATTTGTTGTTTTTCGGTCATTTACCTAATTGTTTAGAGAGCTAAATGACCGTGAAATTGAAAATCACTACAAAATGAATTCTGAAAATGTTGAAACTTGGCATGGTATCATCATTTCACCCGCATAGCATCTGCGAAAGAGTAGAGAGGGTCACGGCAGAAACTGGACGCACTTCGTGTACAAACTGGACAAACTCTTTCGGAGTATCAGGGTTTCAGACGAGAACTCATCTGTTACACGGGCACTTCAATGTTTTTTAAACTTATTTGAACTCCGGACTTCTTTTGTGTTCAGTATGAAGCATTCAAAGCGACGTCATCAATTTCCAAAATGTTCTGACATCATTTGTTGTTTTTTGGTCATTTACCTAATTGTTTAGAGAGCTAAATGACCGTGAAATTGAAAATCACTACAAAATGAATTCTGAAAATGTTGAAACTTGGCATGGTATCATCATTTCACCCGCATAGCATGTGCGAAAGAGTAGAGAGGGTCACGGCAAAAACTGGACGCACTTCGTGTACAAACTGGACAAACTCTTTCGGAGTATCAGGGTTTCGGACGAGAACTCATCTGTTACATGGGCACTTCAATGTTTTTTAAACTTATTTGAACTCCGGACTTCTTTTGTGTTCAGTATGCAGCATTCAAAGCGACGTCATCAATTTCCAACACGTTCTTACATCATTTGTTGTTTTTCGGTCATTTACCTAATTGTTTGGAGAGCTAAATGACCGTGAAATTGAAAATCACTACAAAATGAACTCTGAAAATGTTGAAACTTGGCATGGTATCATAATTTCACCCGCATAGCATGTGCGAAAGAGTAGAGAGGGTCACGTCAAAAATTGGACGCACTTCGTGTACAAACTGGACAAACTCTTTCGGAGTATCAGGGCTTCGGACGAGAACTCATCTGTTACACGGGCAATTCAATGTTTTTTAAACTTATTTGAACTCCGGACTTCTTTTGTGTTCAGTATGCAGCATTCAAAGCGACGTTATCAATTTCCAACATGTTCTGACATCATTTGTTGTTTTTTGGTCATTTACCTAATTGTTTAGAGAGCTAAATGACCGTGAAATTGAAAATCACTACAAAATGAATTCTGAAAATGTTGAAACTTGGCATGGTATCATCATTTCACCCGCATAGCATGTACGAAAGAGTAGAGATGGTCACAGCAAAAACTGGACGCACTTCGTGTACAAACTGGACAAACTCTTTCGGAGTATGAGGGTTTCGGACGAGAACTCATCTGTTACACGGGCACTTCAATGTTTTTTAAACTTATTTGAACTTCGGACTTCTTTTGTTTTCAGTATGCAGCATTCAAAGCGACGTCATCAATTTCCAACATGTTCTGACATCATTTGTTGTTTTTCGGTCATTTACCTAATTGTTTAGAGAGCTAAATGACCGTGAAATTGAAAATCACTACAAAATGAATTCTAAAAATGTTGAAACTTGGCATGGTATCATCATTTCACCCGCATAGCATGTGCAAAAGAGTAGAGAGGGTCACGGCAAAAACTGGACGCACTTCGTGTACAAACTGGAAAAACTCTTTCGGAGTATCAGGGTTTCGGACGAGAACTCATCTGTTACACGGGCACTTCAATGTTTTTTAAACTTATTTGAACTCCGGACTTCTTTTGTGTTCAGTATGCAGCATTCAAAGCGACGTCATCAATTTCCAACACGTTCTGACATCATTTGTTATTTTTCGGTCATTTACCTAATTGTTTAGAGAGCTAAATGACCGTGAAATTGAAAATCACTACAAAATGAACTCTGAAAATGTTGAAACTTGGCATGGTATCATAATTTCACCCGCATAGCATGTGCGAAAGAGTAGAGAGGGTCACGGCAAAAACTGGACGCACTTCGTGTACAAACTCGACAAACTCTTTCGGAGTATCAGGGTTTCGGACAAGAACTCATCTGTTACACGGGCACTTCAATGGTTTTTAAAGTTATTTGCACTCCGGACTTCTTTTTTGTTCAGTATGCAGCATTCAAAGTGACGTCATCAATTTCCAACATGTTCTGACATTATTTCTTGTTTTTCGGTCATTTACCTAATTGTTTAGAGAGCTAAATGACCGTGAAATTGAAAATCACTACAAAATGAATTCTAAAAATGTTGAAAGTTGGCATGGTATCATCATTTCACCCGCATAGCATGTGCAAAAGAGTAGAGAGGGTCACGGCAAAAACTGGACGCACTTCGTGTACAAACTAGACAAACTCTTTCGGAGTATCAGGGTTTCGGACGAGAACTCATCTGTTACACGGGCACTTCAATGTTTTTTAAACTTATTTGAACTCCGGACTTCTTTTGTGTTCAGTAAGCAGCATTCAAAGCGACATCATCAATTTCCAACATGTTCTGACATCATTTGTTGTTTTTCGGTCATTTACCTAATTGTTTAGAGAGCTAAATGACCGTGAAATTGAAAATCACTACAAAATGAATTCTGAAAATGTTGAAACTTGGCATGGTATCATCATTTCACCCGCATAGCATCTGCGAAAGAGTAGAGAGGGTCACGGCAGAAACTGGACGCACTTCGTGTACAAACTGGACAAACTCTTTCGGAGTATCAGGGTTTCAGACGAGAACTCATCTGTTACACGGGCACTTCAATGTTTTTTAAACTTATTTGAACTCCGGACTTCTTTTGTGTTCAGTATGAAGCATTCAAAGCGACGTCATCAATTTCCAAAATGTTCTGACATCATTTGTTGTTTTTTGGTCATTTACCTAATTGTTTAGAGAGCTAAATGACCGTGAAATTGAAAATCACTACAAAATGAATTCTGAAAATGTTGAAACTTGGCATGGTATCATCATTTCACCCGCATAGCATGTGCGAAAGAGTAGAGAGGGTCACGGCAAAAACTGGACGCACTTCGTGTACAAACTGGACAAACTCTTTCGGAGTATCAGGGTTTCGGACGAGAACTCATCTGTTACATGGGCACTTCAATGTTTTTTAAACTTATTTGAACTCCGGACTTCTTTTGTGTTCAGTATGCAGCATTCAAAGCGACGTCATCAATTTCCAACACGTTCTTACATCATTTGTTGTTTTTCGGTCATTTACCTAATTGTTTGGAGAGCTAAATGACCGTGAAATTGAAAATCACTACAAAATGAACTCTGAAAATGTTGAAACTTGGCATGGTATCATAATTTCACCCGCATAGCATGTGCGAAAGAGTAGAGAGGGTCACGTCAAAAATTGGACGCACTTCGTGTACAAACTGGACAAACTCTTTCGGAGTATCAGGGTTTCGGACGAGAACTCATCTGTTACACGGGCAATTCAATGTTTTTTAAACTTATTTGAACTCCGGACTTCTTTTGTGTTCAGTATGCAGCATTCAAAGCGACGTTATCAATTTCCAACATGTTCTGACATCATTTGTTGTTTTTTGGTCATTTACCTAATTGTTTAGAGAGCTAAATGACCGTGAAATTGAAAATCACTACAAAATGAATTCTGAAAATGTTGAAACTTGGCATGGTATCATCATTTCACCCGCATAGCATGTACGAAAGAGTAGAGATGGTCACAGCAAAAACTGGACGCACTTCGTGTACAAACTGGACAAACTCTTTCGGAGTATGAGGGTTTCGGACGAGAACTCATCTGTTACACAGGCACTTCAATGTTTTTTAAACTTATTTGAACTTCGGACTTCTTTTGTTTTCAGTATGCAGCATTCAAAGCGACGTCATCAATTTCCAACATGTTCTGACATCATTTGTTGTTTTTCGGTCATTTACCTAATTGTTTAGAGAGCTAAATGACCGTGAAATTGAAAATCACTACAAAATGAATTCTAAAAATGTTGAAACTTGGCATGGTATCATCATTTCACCCGCATAGCATGTGCAAAAGAGTAGAGAGGGTCACGGCAAAAACTGGACGCACTTCGTGTACAAACTGGAAAAACTCTTTCGGAGTATCAGGGTTTCGGACGAGAACTCATCTGTTACACGGGCACTTCAATGTTTTTTAAACTTATTTGAACTCCGGACTTCTTTTGTGTTCAGTATGCAGCATTCAAAGCGACGTCATCAATTTCCAACACGTTCTGACATCATTTGTTATTTTTCGGTCATTTACCTAATTGTTTAGAGAGCTAAATGACCGTGAAATTGAAAATCACTACAAAATGAACTCTGAAAATGTTGAAACTTGGCATGGTATCATAATTTCACCCGCATAGCATGTGCGAAAGAGTAGAGAGGGTCACGGCAAAAACTGGACGCACTTCGTGTACAAACTCGACAAACTCTTTCGGAGTATCAGGGTTTCGGACAAGAACTCATCTGTTACACGGGCACTTCAATGGTTTTTAAAGTTATTTGCACTCCGGACTTCTTTTTTGTTCAGTATGCAGCATTCAAAGTGACGTCATCAATTTCCAACATGTTCTGACATTATTTCTTGTTTTTCGGTCATTTACCTAATTGTTTAGAGAGCTAAATGACCGTGAAATTGAAAATCACTACAAAATGAATTCTAAAAATGTTGAAAGTTGGCATGGTATCATCATTTCACCCGCATAGCATGTGCAAAAGAGTAGAGAGGGTCACGGCAAAAACTGGACGCACTTCGTGTACAAACTGGAAAAACTCTTTCGGAGTATCAGGGTTTCGGACGAGAACTCATCTGTTACACGGGCACTTCAATGTTTTTTAAACTTATTTGAACTCCGGACTTCTTTTGTGTTCAGTATGCAGCATTCAAAGCAACGTCATCAATTTCCAACACGTTCTGACATCATTTTTATTTTTCGGTCATTTACCTAATTGTTTAGAGAGCTAAATGACCGTGAAATTGAAAATCACTACAAAATGAACTCTGAAAATGTTGAAACTTGGCATGGTATCATAATTTCACCCGCATAGCATGTGCGAAAGATTAGAGAGGGTCACGTCAAAAATTGGACGCACTTCGTGTACAAACTGGACAAACTCTTTCGGAGTATCAGGGTTTCGGACGAGAACTCATCTGTTACACGGGCAATTCAATGTTTTTTAAACTTATTTGAACTCCGGACTTCTTTTGTGTTCAGTATGCAGCATTCAAAGCGACGCTATCAATTTCCAACATGTTCTGACATCATTTGTTGTTTTTTGGTCATTTACCTAATTGTTTAGAGAGCTAAATGACCGTGAAATTGAAAATCACTACAAAATGAATTCTGAAAATGTTGAAACTTGGCATGGTATCATCATTTCACCCGCATAGCATGTACGAAAGAGTAGAGATGGTCACGGCAAAAACTGGATGCACTTCGTGTACAAACTGGACAAACTCTTTCGGAGTATGAGGGTTTCGGACAAGAACTCATCTGTTACACGGGCACTTCAATGTTTTTTAAACTTATTTGAACTTCGGACTTCTTTTGTTTTCAGTATGCAACATTCAAAGCGACGTCATCAATTTCCAACATGTTCTGACATCATTTGTTGTTTTTCGGTCATTTACCTAATTGTTTAGAGAGCTAAATGACCGTGAAATTGAAAATCACTACAAAATGAATTCTAAAAATGTTGAAAGTTGGCATGGTATCATCATTTCACCCGCATAGCATGTGCAAAAGAGTAGAGAGGGTCACGGCAAAAACTGGACGCACTTCGTGTACAAACTGGAAAAACTCTTTCGGAGTATCAGGGTTTCGGACGAGAACTCATCTGTTACACGGGCACTTCAATGTTTTTTAAACTTATTTGAACTCCGGACTTCTTTTGTGTTCAGTATGCAGCATTCAAAGCGACGTCATCAATTTCCAACACGTTCTGACATCATTTGTTATTTTTTGGTCATTTACCTAATTGTTTAGAGAGCTAAATGACCGTGAAATTGAAAATCACTACAAAATGAACTCTGAAAATGTTGAAACTTGGCATGGTATCATAATTTCACCCGCATAGCATGTGCGAAAGAGTAGAGAGGGTCACGGCAAAAACTGGACGCACTTCGTGTACAAACTTGACAAACTCTTTCGGAGTATCAGGGTTTCGGACAAGAACTCATCTGTTACACGGGCACTTCAATGGTTTTTAAATTTATTTGCACTCCGGACTTCTTTTTTGTTCAGTATGCAGCATTCAAAGCGACGTCATCAATTTCCAACATGTTCTGACATCATTTCTTGTTTTTCGGTCATTTACCTAATTGTTTAGAGAGCTAAATGACCGTGAAATCGAAAATCACTACAAAATGAATTCTAAAAAAGTTGAAACTTGGCATGGTATCATCATTTCACCCGCATAGCAAGTGCGAAAGAGTAGAGATGGTCACGGCAAAAACTGGACGCACTTCGTGTATAAACTGGACAAACTCTTTCGGAGTATCAGGGTTTCAGACGAGAACTCATCTGTTACACGGGCACTTCAATGTTTTTTAAACTTATTTGAACTCCGGACTTCTTTTGTGTTCAGTATGCAGCATTCAAAGCGACGTCATCAATTTCCAACATGTTCTGACATCATTTCTTGTTTTTCGGTCATTTACCTAATTGTTTAGAGAGCTAAATGACCGTGAAATTGAAAATCACTACAAAATGAATTCTAAAAAAGTTGAAACTTGGCATGGTATCATCATTTCACCCGCATAGCATGTGCGAGAGAGTAGAGATGGTCACGGCAAAAACTGGACGCACTTCGTGTACAAACTAGACAAACTCTTTCGGAGTATCAGGGTTTCGGACGAGAACTCATCTGTTACATGGGCACTTCAATGTTTTTTAAACTTATTTGAACTCCGGACTTCTTTTGTGTTCAGTATGCAGCATTCAAAGCAACATCATCAATTTCCAACATGTTCTGACATCATTTCTTGTTTTTCGGTCATTTACCTAATTGTTTAGAGAGCTAAATGACCGTGAAATTGAAAATCACTACAAAATGAATTCTAAAAAAGTTGAAACTTGGCATGGTATCATCATTTCACCCGCATAGCATGTGCGAAAGAGTAGAGAGGATCACGGGAAAAACTGGACGCACTTCGTGTACAAAATGGACAAACTCTTTCGGAGTATCAAGGATTCGGACGAGAACTCATCTGTTGCACGGGCACTTCAATGTTTTTTAAACTTATTTGAACTCCGGACTTCTTTTGTGTTCAGTAGGCAGCATTCAAAGCGACATCATCAATTTCCAACATGTTCTGACATCATTTGTTGTTTTTCGGTCATTTACCTAATTGTTTAGAGAGCTAAATGACCGTGAAATTGAAAATCACTACAAAATGAATTCTGAAAATGTTGAAACTTGGCATGGTATCATCATTTCACCCGCATAGCATCTGCGAAAGAGTAGAGAGGGTCACGGCAAAAACTGGACGCACTTCGTGTACAAACTGGACAAACTCTTTCGGAGTATCAGGGTTTCAGACGAGAACTCATCTGTTACACGGGCACTTCAATGTTTTTTAAACTTATTTGAACTCCGGACTTCTTTTGTGTTCAGTATGCAGCATTCAAAGCGACGTCATCAATTTCCAACACGTTCTGACATCATTTGTTATTTTTCGGTCATTTACCTAATTGTTTAGAGAGCTAAATGACCGTGAAATTGAAAATCACTACAAAATGAACTCTGAAAATGTTGAAACTTGGCATGGTATCATAATTTCACCCGCATAGCATGTGCGAAAGAGTAGAGAGGGTCACGTCAAAAATTGGACGCACTTCGTGTACAAACTGGACAAACTCTTTCGGAGTATCAGGGTTTCGGACGAGAACTCATCTGTTACACGGGCAATTCAATGTTTTTTAAACTTATTTGAACTCCGGACTTCTTTTGTGTTCAGTATGCAGCATTCAAAGCGACGTTATCAATTTCCAACATGTTCTGACATCATTTGTTGTTTTTTGGTCATTTACCTAATTGTTTAGAGAGCTAAATGACCGTGAAATTGAAAATCACTACAAAATGAATTCTGAAAATGTTGAAACTTGGCATGGTATCATCATTTCACCCGCATAGCATGTACGAAAGAGTAGAGATGGTCACGGCAAAAACTGGATGCACTTCGTGTACAAACTGGACAAACTCTTTCGGAGTATGAGGGTTTCGGACAAGAACTCATCTGTTACACGGGCACTTCAATGTTTTTTAAACTTATTTGAACTTCGGACTTCTTTTGTTTTCAGTATGCAACATTCAAAGCGACGTCATCAATTTCCAACATGTTCTGACATCATTTGTTGTTTTTCGGTCATTTACCTAATTGTTTAGAGAGCTAAATGACCGTGAAATTGAAAATCACTACAAAATGAATTCTAAAAATGTTGAAAGTTGGCATGGTATCATCATTTCACCCGCATAGCATGTGCAAAAGAGTAGAGAGGGTCACGGCAAAAACTGGACGCACTTCGTGTACAAACTGGAAAAACTCTTTCGGAGTATCAGGGTTTCGGACGAGAACTCATCTGTTACACGGGCACTTCAATGTTTTTTAAACTTATTTGAACTCCGGACTTCTTTTGTGTTCAGTATGCAGCATTTAAAGCGACGTCATCAATTTCCAACACGTTCTGACATCATTTGTTATTTTTTGGTCATTTACCTAATTGTTTAGAGAGCTAAATGACCGTGAAATTGAAAATCACTACAAAATGAACTCTGAAAATGTTGAAACTTGGCATGGTATCATAATTTCACCCGCATAGCATGTGCGAAAGAGTAGAGAGGGTCACGGCAAAAACTGGACGCACTTCGTGTACAAACTCGACAAACTCTTTCGGAGTATCAGGGTTTCGGACAAGAACTCATCTGTTACACGGGCACTTCAATGGTTTTTAAATTTATTTGCACTCCGGACTTCTTTTTTGTTCAGTATGCAGCATTCAAAGCGACGTCATCAATTTCCAACATGTTCTGACATCATTTCTTGTTTTTCGGTCATTTACCTAATTGTTTAGAGAGCTAAATGACCGTGAAATCGAAAATCACTACAAAATGAATTCTAAAAAAGTTGAAACTTGGCATGGTATCATCATTTCACCCGCATAGCAAGTGCGAAAGAGTAGAGATGGTCACGGCAAAAACTGGACGCACTTCGTGTACAAACTGGACAAACTCTTTCGGAGTATCAGGGTTTCAGACGAGAACTCATCTGTTACACGGGCACTTCAATGTTTTTTAAACTTATTTGAACTCCGGACTTCTTTTGTGTTCAGTATGCAGCATTCAAAGCGACGTCATCAATTTCCAACATGTTCTGACATCATTTCTTGTTTTTCGGTCATTTACCTAATTGTTTAGAGAGCTAAATGACCGTGAAATTGAAAATCACTACAAAATGAATTCTAAAAAAGTTGAAACTTGGCATGGTATCATCATTTCACCCGCATAGCATGTGCGAGAGAGTAGAGATGGTCACGGCAAAAACTAGACGCACTTCGTGTACAAACTAGACAAACTCTTTCGGAGTATCAGGGTTTCGGACGAGAACTCATCTGTCACATGGGCACTTCAATGTTTTTTAAACTTATTTGAACTCCGGACTTCTTTTGTGTTCAGTATGCAGCATTCAAAGCGACATCATCAATTTCCAACATGTTCTGACATCATTTCTTGTTTTTCGGTCATTTACCTAATTGTTTAGAGAGCTAAATGACCGTGAAATTGAAAATCACTACAAAATGAATTCTAAAAAAGTTGAAACTTGGCATGGTATCATCATTTCACCCGCATAGCATGTGCGAAAGAGTAGAGAGGATCACGGGAAAAACTGGACGCACTTCGTGTACAAAATGGACAAACTCTTTCGGAGTATCAAGGATTCGGACGAGAACTCATCTGTTGCACGGGCACTTCAATGTTTTTTCAACTTATTTGAACTCCGGACTTCTTTTGTGTTCAGTATGCAGCATTCAAAGCGACGTTATCAATTTCCAACATGTTCTGACATCATTTGTTGTTTTTTGGTCATTTACCTAATTGTTTAGAGAGCTAAATGACCGTGAAATTGAAAATCACTACAAAATGAATTCTGAAAATGTTGAAACTTGGCATGGTATCATCATTTCACCCGCATAGCATGTACGAAAGAGTAGAGATGGTCACGGCAAAAACTGGATGCACTTCGTGTACAAACTGGACAAACTCTTTCGGAGTATGAGGGTTTCGGACAAGAACTCATCTGTTACACGGGCACTTCAATGTTTTTTAAACTTATTTGAACTTCGGACTTCTTTTGTTTTCAGTATGCAACATTCAAAGCGACGTCATCAATTTCCAACATGTTCTGACATCATTTGTTGTTTTTCGGTCATTTACCTAATTGTTTAGAGAGCTAAATGACCGTGAAATTGAAAATCACTACAAAATGAATTCTAAAAATGTTGAAAGTTGGCATGGTATCATCATTTCACCCGCATAGCATGTGCAAAAGAGTAGAGAGGTTCACGGCAAAAACTGGACGCACTTCGTGTACAAACTGGAAAAACTCTTTCGGAGTATCAGGGTTTCGGACGAGAACTCATCTGTTACACGGGCACTTCAATGTTTTTTAAACTTATTTGAACTCCGGACTTCTTTTGTGTTCAGTATGCAGCATTCAAAGCGACGTCATCAATTTCCAACACGTTCTGACATCATTTGTTATTTTTTGGTCATTTACCTAATTGTTTAGAGAGCTAAATGACCGTGAAATTGAAAATCACTACAAAATGAACTCTGAAAATGTTGAAACTTGGCATGGTATCATAATTTCACCCGCATAGCATGTGCGAAAGAGTAGAGAGGGTCACGGCAAAAACTGGACGCACTTCGTGTACAAACTCGACAAACTCTTTCGGAGTATCAGGGTTTCGGACAAGAACTCATCTGTTACACGGGCACTTCAATGGTTTTTAAATTTATTTGCACTCCGGACTTCTTTTTTGTTCAGTATGCAGCATTCAAAGCGACGTCATCAATTTCCAACATGTTCTGACATCATTTCTTGTTTTTCGGTCATTTACCTAATTGTTTAGAGAGCTAAATGACCGTGAAATCGAAAATCACTACAAAATGAATTCTAAAAAAGTTGAAACTTGGCATGGTATCATCATTTCACCCGCATAGCAAGTGCGAAAGAGTAGAGATGGTCACGGCAAAAACTGGACGCACTTCGTGTACAAACTGGACAAACTCTTTCGGAGTATCAGGGTTTCAGACGAGAACTCATCTGTTACACGGGCACTTCAATGTTTTTTAAACTTATTTGAACTCCGGACTTCTTTTGTGTTCAGTATGCAGCATTCAAAGCGACGTCATCAATTTCCAACATGTTCTGACATCATTTCTTGTTTTTCGGTCATTTACCTAATTGTTTAGAGAGCTAAATGACCGTGAAATTGAAAATCACTACAAAATGAATTCTAAAAAAGTTGAAACTTGGCATGGTATCATCATTTCACCCGCATAGCATGTGCGAGAGAGTAGAGATGGTCACGGCAAAAACTGGATGCACTTCGTGTACAAACTAGACAAACTCTTTCGGAGTATCAGGGTTTCGGACGAGAACTCATCTGTTACATGGGCACTTCAATGTTTTTTAAACTTATTTGAACTCCGGACTTCTTTTGTGTTCAGTATGCAGCATTCAAAGCGACATCATCAATTTCCAACATGTTCTGACATCATTTCTTGTTTTTCGGTCATTTACCTAATTGTTTAGAGAGCTAAATGACCGTGAAATTGAAAATCACTACAAAATGAATTCTAAAAAAGTTGAAACTTGGCATGGTATCATCATTTCACCCGCATAGCATGTGCGAAAGAGTAGAGAGGATCACGGGAAAAACTGGACGCACTTCGTGTACAAAATGGACAAACTCTTTCGGAGTATCAAGGATTCGGACGAGAACTCATCTGTTGCACGGGCACTTCAATGTTTTTTAAACTTATTTGAACTCCGGACTTCTTTTGTGTTCAGTAGGCAGCATTCAAAGCGACATCATCAATTTCCAACATGTTCTGACATCATTTGTTGTTTTCGGTCATTTACCTAATTGTTTAGAGAGCTAAATGACCGTGAAATTGAAAATCACTACAAAATGAATTCTGAAAATGTTGAAACTTGGCATGGTATCATCATTTCACCCGCATAGCATCTGCGAAAGAGTAGAGAGGGTCACGGCAAAAACTGGACGCACTTCGTGTACAAACTGGACAAACTCTTTCGGAGTATCAGGGTTTCAGACGAGAACTCATCTGTTACACGGGCACTTCAATGTTTTTTAAACTTATTTGAACTCCGGACTTCTTTTGTGTTCAGTATGCAGCATTCAAAGCGACGTCATCAATTTCCAACACGTTCTGACATCATTTGTTATTTTTCGGTCATTTACCTAATTGTTTAGAGAGCTAAATGACCGTGAAATTGAAAATCACTACAAAATGAACTCTGAAAATGTTGAAACTTGGCATGGTATCATAATTTCACCCGCATAGCATGTGCGAAAGAGTAGAGAGGGTCACGTCAAAAATTGGACGCACTTCGTGTACAAACTGGACAAACTCTTTCGGAGTATCAGGGTTTCGGACGAGAACTCATCTGTTACACGGGCAATTCAATGTTTTTTAAACTTATTTGAACTCCGGACTTCTTTTGTGTTCAGTATGCAGCATTCAAAGCGACGTTATCAATTTCCAACATGTTCTGACATCATTTGTTGTTTTTTGGTCATTTACCTAATTGTTTAGAGAGCTAAATGACCGTGAAATTGAAAATCACTACAAAATGAATTCTGAAAATGTTGAAACTTGGCATGGTATCATCATTTCACCCGCATAGCATGTACGAAAGAGTAGAGATGGTCACGGCAAAAACTGGATGCACTTCGTGTACAAACTGGACAAACTCTTTCGGAGTATGAGGGTTTCGGACAAGAACTCATCTGTTACACGGGCACTTCAATGTTTTTTAAACTTATTTGAACTTCGGACTTCTTTTGTTTTCAGTATGCAACATTCAAAGCGACGTCATCAATTTCCAACATGTTCTGACATCATTTGTTGTTTTTCGGTCATTTACCTAATTGTTTAGAGAGCTAAATGACCGTGAAATTGAAAATCACTACAAAATGAATTCTAAAAATGTTGAAAGTTGGCATGGTATCATCATTTCACCCGCATAGCATGTGCAAAAGAGTAGAGAGGGTCACGGCAAAAACTGGACGCACTTCGTGTACAAACTGGAAAAACTCTTTCGGAGTATCAGGGTTTCGGACGAGAACTCATCTGTTACACGGGCACTTCAATGTTTTTTAAACTTATTTGAACTCCGGACTTCTTTTGTGTTCAGTATGCAGCATTCAAAGCGACGTCATCAATTTCCAACACGTTCTGACATCATTTGTTATTTTTTGGTCATTTACCTAATTGTTTAGAGAGCTAAATGACCGTGAAATTGAAAATCACTACAAAATGAACTCTGAAAATGTTGAAACTTGGCATGGTATCATAATTTCACCCGCATAGCATGTGCGAAAGAGTAGAGAGGGTCACGGCAAAAACTGGACGCACTTCGTGTACAAACTCGACAAACTCTTTCGGAGTATCAGGGTTTCGGACAAGAACTCATCTGTTACACGGGCACTTCAATGGTTTTTAAATTTATTTGCACTCCGGACTTCTTTTTTGTTCAGTATGCAGCATTCAAAGCGACGTCATCAATTTCCAACATGTTCTGACATCATTTCTTGTTTTTCGGTCATTTACCTAATTGTTTAGAGAGCTAAATGACCGTGAAATCGAAAATCACTACAAAATGAATTCTAAAAAAGTTGAAACTTGGCATGGTATCATCATTTCACCCGCATAGCAAGTGCGAAAGAGTAGAGATGGTCACGGCAAAAACTGGACGCACTTCGTGTACAAACTGGACAAACTCTTTCGGAGTATCAGGGTTTCAGACGAGAACTCATCTGTTACACGGGCACTTCAATGTTTTTTAAACTTATTTGAACTCCGGACTTCTTTTGTGTTCAGTATGCAGCATTCAAAGCGACGTCATCAATTTCCAACATGTTCTGACATCATTTCTTGTTTTTCGGTCATTTACCTAATTGTTTAGAGAGCTAAATGACCGTGAAATTGAAAATCACTACAAAATGAATTCTAAAAAAGTTGAAACTTGGCATGGTATCATCATTTCACCCGCATAGCATGTGCGAGAGAGTAGAGATGGTCACGGCAAAAACTGGACGCACTTCGTGTACAAACTAGACAAACTCTTTCAGAGTATCAGGGTTTCGGACGAGAACTCATCTGTTACATGGGCACTTCAATGTTTTTTAAACTTATTTGAACTCCGGACTTCTTTTGTGTTCAGTATGCAGCATTCAAAGCGACATCATCAATTTCCAACATGTTCTGACATCATTTCTTGTTTTTCGGTCATTTACCTAATTGTTTAGAGAGCTAAATGACCGTGAAATTGAAAATCACTACAAAATGAATTCTAAAAAAGTTGAAACTTGGCATGGTATCATCATTTCACCCGAATAGCATGTGCGAAAGAGTGGAGAGGATCACGGGAAAAACTGGACGCACTTCGTGTACAAAATGGACAAACTCTTTCGGAGTATCAAGGATTCGGACGAGAACTCATCTGTTGCACGGGCACTTCAATGTTTTTTAAACTTATTTGAACTCCGGACTTCTTTTGTGTTCAGTAGGCAGCATTCAAAGCGACATCATCAATTTCCAACATGTTCTGACATCATTTGTTGTTTTTCGGTCATTTACCTAATTGTTTAGAGAGCTAAATGACCGTGAAATTGAAAATCACTACAAAATTAATTCTGAAAATGTTGAAACTTGGCATGGTATCATCATTTCACCCGCATAGCATCTGCGAAAGAGTAGAGAGGGTCACGGCAAAAACTGGACGCACTTCGTGTACAAACTGGACAAACTCTTTCGGAGTATCAGGGTTTCAGACGAGAACTCATTTGTTACACGGGCACTTCAATGTTTTTTAAACTTATTTGAACTCCGGACTTCTTTTGTGTTCAGTATGCAGCATTCAAAGCGACGTCATCAATTTCCAAAATGTTGTGACATCATTTGTTGTTTTTTGGTCATTTACCTAATTGTTTAGAGAGCTAAATGACCGTGAAATTGAAAATCACTACAAAATGAATTCTGAAAATGTTGAAACTTGGCATGGTATCATCATTTCACCCGCATAGCATGTGCGAAAGAGTAGAGAGGGTCACGGCAAAAACTGGACGCACTTCGTGTACAAACTGGACAAACTCTTTCCGAGGATCAGGGTTTCGGACGAGAACTCATCTGTTACATGGCCACTTCAATGTTTTTTAAACTTATTTGAACTCCAGACTTCTTTTGTGTTCAGTAAGCAGCATTCAAAGCGACGTCATCAATTTCCAACATGTTCTTACATCATTTGTTGTTTTTCGGTCATTTACCTAACTGTTTGGAGAGCTAAATGACCGTGAAATTGAAAATCACTACAAAATGAACTCTGAAAATGTTGAAACTTGGCATGGTATCATAATTTCACCCGCATAGCATGTGCAAAAGAGTAGAGAGGGTCACGGCAAAAACTGGACGCATTTCGTGTACAAACTCGACAAACTCTTTCGGAGTATCAGGGTTTCGGACAAGAACTCATCTGTTACACGGGCACTTCAATGGTTTTTAAATTTATTTGCACTCCGGACTTCTTTTTTGTTCAGTATGCAGCATTCAAAGCGACGTCATCAATTTCCAACATGTTCTGACATCATTTCTTGTTTTTCGGTCATTTACCTAATTGTTTAGAGAGCTAAATGACCGTGAAATCGAAAATCACTACAAAATGAATTCTAAAAAAGTTGAAACTTGGCATGGTATCATCATTTCACCCGCATAGCAAGTGCGAAAGAGTAGAGATGGTCACGGCAAAAACTGGACGCACTTCGTGTACAAACTGGACAAACTCTTTCGGAGTATCAGGGTTTCAGACGAGAACTCATCTGTTACACGGGCACTTCAATGTTTTTTAAACTTATTTGAACTCCGGACTTCTTTTGTGTTCAGTATGCAGCATTCAAAGCGACGTCATCAATTTCCAACATGTTCTGACATCATTTCTTGTTTTTCGGTCATTTACCTAATTGTTTAGAGAGCTAAATGACCGTGAAATTGAAAATCACTACAAAATGAATTCTAAAAAAGTTGAAACTTGGCATGGTATCATCATTTCACCCGCATAGCATGTGCGAGAGAGTAGAGATGGTCACGGCAAAAACTGGACGCACTTCGTGTACAAACTAGACAAACTCTTTCAGAGTATCAGGGTTTCGGACGAGAACTCATCTGTTACATGGGCACTTCAATGTTTTTTAAACTTATTTGAACTCCGGACTTCTTTTGTGTTCAGTATGCAGCATTCAAAGCGACATCATCAATTTCCAACATGTTCTGACATCATTTCTTGTTTTTCGGTCATTTACCTAATTGTTTAGAGAGCTAAATGACCGTGAAATTGAAAATCACTACAAAATGAATTCTAAAAAAGTTGAAACTTGGCATGGTATCATCATTTCACCCGAATAGCATGTGCGAAAGAGTGGAGAGGATCATGGGAAAAACTGGACGCACTTCGTGTACAAAATGGACAAACTCTTTCGGAGTATCAAGGATTCGGACGAGAACTCATCTGTTGCACGGGCACTTCAATGTTTTTTAAACTTATTTGAACTCCGGACTTCTTTTGTGTTCAGTAGGCAGCATTCAAAGCGACATCATCAATTTCCAACATGTTCTGACATCATTTGTTGTTTTTCGGTCATTTACCTAATTGTTTAGAGAGCTAAATGACCGTGAAATTGAAAATCACTACAAAATGAATTCTGAAAATGTTGAAACTTGGCATGGTATCATCATTTCACCCGCATAGCATCTGCGAAAGAGTAGAGAGGGTCACGGCAAAAACTGGACGCACTTCGTGTACAAACTGGACAAACTCTTTCGGAGTATCAGGGTTTCAGACGAGAACTCATTTGTTACACGGGCACTTCAATGTTTTTTAAACTTATTTGAACTCCGGACTTCTTTTGTGTTCAGTATGCAGCATTCAAAGCGACGTCATCAATTTCCAAAATGTTGTGACATCATTTGTTGTTTTTTGGTCATTTACCTAATTGTTTAGAGAGCTAAATGACCGTGAAATTGAAAATCACTACAAAATGAATTCTGAAAATGTTGAAACTTGGCATGGTATCATCATTTCACCCGCATAGCATGTGCGAAAGAGTAGAGAGGGTCACGGCAAAAACTGGACGCACTTCGTGTACAAACTGGACAAACTCTTTCCGAGGATCAGGGTTTCGGACGAGAACTCATCTGTTACATGGCCACTTCAATGTTTTTTAAACTTATTTGAACTCCAGACTTCTTTTGTGTTCAGTAAGCAGCATTCAAAGCGACGTCATCAATTTCCAACATGTTCTTACATCATTTGTTGTTTTTCGGTCATTTACCTAACTGTTTGGAGAGCTAAATGACCGTGAAATTGAAAATCACTACAAAATGAACTCTGAAAATGTTGAAACTTGGCATGGTATCATAATTTCACCCGCATAGCATGTGCAAAAGAGTAGAGAGGGTCACGGCAAAAACTGGACGCACTTCGTGTACAAACTCGACAAACTCTTTCGGAGTATCAGGGTTTCGGACAAGAACTCATCTGTTACACGGGCACTTCAATGGTTTTTAAATTTATTTGCACTCCGGACTTCTTTTTTGTTCAGTATGCAGCATTCAAAGCGACGTCATCAATTTCCAACATGTTCTGACATCATTTCTTGTTTTTCGGTCATTTACCTAATTGTTTAGAGAGCTAAATGACCGTGAAATCGAAAATCACTACAAAATGAATTCTAAAAAAGTTGAAACTTGGCATGGTATCATCATTTCACCCGCATAGCAAGTGCGAAAGAGTAGAGATGGTCACGGCAAAAACTGGACGCACTTCGTGTACAAACTGGACAAACTCTTTCGGAGTATCAGGGTTTCAGACGAGAACTCATCTGTTACACGGGCACTTCAATGTTTTTTAAACTTATTTGAACTCCGGACTTCTTTTGTGTTCAGTATGCAGCATTCAAAGCGACGTCATCAATTTCCAACATGTTCTGACATCATTTCTTGTTTTTCGGTCATTTACCTAATTGTTTAGAGAGCTAAATGACCGTGAAATTGAAAATCACTACAAAATGAATTCTAAAAAAGTTGAAACTTGGCATGGTATCATCATTTCACCCGCATAGCATGTGCGAGAGAGTAGAGATGGTCACGGCAAAAACTGGACGCACTTCGTGTACAAACTAGACAAACTCTTTCAGAGTATCAGGGTTTCGGACGAGAACTCATCTGTTACATGGGCACTTCAATGTTTTTTAAACTTATTTGAACTCCGGACTTCTTTTGTGTTCAGTATGCAGCATTCAAAGCGACATCATCAATTTCCAACATGTTCTGACATCATTTCTTGTTTTTCGGTCATTTACCTAATTGTTTAGAGAGCTAAATGACCGTGAAATTGAAAATCACTACAAAATGAATTCTAAAAAAGTTGAAACTTGGCATGGTATCATCATTTCACCCGAATAGCATGTGCGAAAGAGTGGAGAGGATCACGGGAAAAACTGGACGCACTTCGTGTACAAAATGGACAAACTCTTTCGGAGTATCAAGGATTCGGACAAGAACTCATCTGTTGCACGGGCACTTCAATGTTTTTTAAACTTATTTGAACTCCGGACTTCTTTTGTGTTCAGTAGGCAGCATTCAAAGCGACATCATCAATTTCTAACATGTTCTGACATCATTTGTTGTTTTTCGGTCATTTACCTAATTGTTTAGAGAGCTAAATGACCGTGAAATTGAAAATCACTACAAAATGAATTCTGAAAATGTTGAAACTTGGCATGGTATCATCATTTCACCCGCATAGCATCTGCGAAAGAGTAGAGAGGGTCACGGCAAAAACTGGACGCACTTCGTGTACAAACTGGACAAACTCTTTCGGAGTATCAGGGTTTCAGACGAGAACTCATTTGTTACACGGGCACTTCAATGTTTTTTAAACTTATTTGAACTCCGGACTTCTTTTGTGTTCAGTATGCAGCATTCAAAGCGACGTCATCAATTTCCAACATGTTCTGACATCATTTCTTGTTTTTCGGTCATTTACCTAATTGTTTAGAGAGCTAAATGACCGTGAAATTGAAAATCACTACAAAATGAATTCTAAAAAAGTTGAAACTTGGCATGGTATCATCATTTCACCCGCATAGCATGTGCGAGAGAGTAGAGATGGTCACGGCAAAAACTGGACGCACTTCGTGTACAAACTAGACAAACTCTTTCAGAGTATCAGGGTTTCGGACGAGAACTCATCTGTTACATGGGCACTTCAATGTTTTTTAAACTTATTTGAACTCCGGACTTCTTTTGTGTTCAGTATGCAGCATTCAAAGCGACATCATCAATTTCCAACATGTTCTGACATCATTTCTTGTTTTTCGGTCATTTACCTAATTGTTTAGAGAGCTAAATGACCGTGAAATTGAAAATCACTACAAAATGAATTCTAAAAAAGTTGAAACTTGGCATGGTATCATCATTTCACCCGAATAGCATGTGCGAAAGAGTGGAGAGGATCACGGGAAAAACTGGACGCACTTCGTGTACAAAATGGACAAACTCTTTCGGAGTATCAAGGATTCGGACAAGAACTCATCTGTTGCACGGGCACTTCAATGTTTTTTAAACTTATTTGAACTCCGGACTTCTTTTGTGTTCAGTAGGCAGCATTCAAAGCGACATCATCAATTTCTAACATGTTCTGACATCATTTGTTGTTTTTCGGTCATTTACCTAATTGTTTAGAGAGCTAAATGACCGTGAAATTGAAAATCACTACAAAATGAATTCTGAAAATGTTGAAACTTGGCATGGTATCATCATTTCACCCGCATAGCATCTGCGAAAGAGTAGAGAGGGTCACGGCAAAAACTGGACGCACTTCGTGTACAAACTGGACAAACTCTTTCGGAGTATCAGGGTTTCAGACGAGAACTCATTTGTTACACGGGCACTTCAATGTTTTTTAAACTTATTTGAACTCCGGACTTCTTTTGTGTTCAGTATGCAGCATTCAAAGCGACGTCATCAATTTCCAAAATGTTGTGACATCATTTGTTGTTTTTTGGTCATTTACCTAATTGTTTAGAGAGCTAAATGACCGTGAAATTGAAAATCACTACAAAATGAATTCTGAAAATGTTGAAACTTGGCATGGTATCATCATTTCACCCGCATAGCATGTGCGAAAGAGTAGAGAGGGTCACGGCAAAAACTGGACGCACTTCGTGTACAAACTGGACAAACTCTTTCCGAGGATCAGGGTTTCGGACGAGAACTCATCTGTTACATGGCCACTTCAATGTTTTTTAAACTTATTTGAACTCCAGACTTCTTTTGTGTTCAGTAAGCAGCATTCAAAGCGACGTCATCAATTTCCAACATGTTCTTACATCATTTGTTGTTTTTCGGTCATTTACCTAATTGTTTGGAGAGCTAAATGACCGTGAAATTGAAAATCACTACAAAATGAACTCTGAAAATGTTGAAACTTGGCATGGTATCATAATTTCACCCGCATAGCATGTGCGAAAGAGTAGAGAGGGTCACGGCAAAAACTGGACGCACTTCGTGTACAAACTGGACAAACTCTTTCGGAGTATCAGGGTTTCGGACGAGAACTCATCTGTTACACGGCCACTTCAATGTTTTTTAAATTTATTTGAACTCCGGACTTCTTTTGTGTTCAGTATGCAGCATTCAAAGCGACGTCATCAATTTCCAACATGTTCTGACATCATTTGTTGTTTTTCGGTCATTTACCTAATTGTTTAGAGAGCTAAATGATCGTGAAATTGAAAATCACTACAAAATGAATTCTGAAAATGTTGAAACTTGGCATGGTATCATCATTTCACCCGCATAGCATGTACGAAAGAGTAGAGAGGGTCACGGCAAAAACTGGACGCACTTCGTGTACAAACTGGACAAACTATTTCGGAGTATCAGGGTTTCGTACGAGAACTCATCTGTTACACGGCCACTTCAATGTTTTTTAAATTTATTTGAACTCCGGACTTCTTTTGTGTTCAGTATGCAGCATTCAAAGCGACGTCATCAATTTCCAACATGTTCTGACATCATTTGTTGTTTTTCGGTCATTTACCTATTTGTTTAGAGAGCTAAATGATCGTGAAATTGAAAATCACTACAAAATGAATTCTGAAAAAGTTGAAACTTGGCATGGTATCATCATTTCACCCGCATAGCATGTACGAAAGAGTAGAGAGGGTCACGGCAAAAACTGGACGCACTTCGTGCACAAACTGGACAAACTCTTTCGGAGTATCAGGGTTTCGGACGAGAACTCATCTGTTACACGGGCACTTCAATGTTTTTTAAACTTATTTGAACTCCAGACTTCTTTTGTGTTTAGTATGCAGCATTCAAAGCGACGTCATCAATTTCCAACATGTTCTGACATCATTTGTTGTTTTTCGGTCATTTACCTAATTGTTTAGAGAGCTAAATGACCATGAAATTGAAAATCATTACAAAATGACTTGTGAAAATGTTGAAACTTGGCATGGTATCATCATTTCACGCGCATAGCATGTGCGAAAGAGTAGAGAGGGTCACGGCAAAAACTGGACGCACTTCGTGTACAAACTGGACAAACTCTTTCGGAGTATCCGGGTTTTGGATGAGAACTCATCTGTTACACGGGCACTTCAATATTTTTTAAACTTATTTGAACTCCGGACTTCTTTTGTGTTCACTATGCAGCATTCAAAGCGACGTCATCAATTTCCAACATGTTCTGACATCATTTGTTGTTTTTCGGTCATTTACCTAATTGTTTAGAGAGCTAAATGACCGTGAAATTGAAAAGCACTACAAAATGAATTGTGAAAATGTTGAAACTTGGCATGGTATCATCATTTCACCCGCATAGCATGTGCGAAAGAGTAGAGAGGGTCTTGGCAAAAACTGGACGCACTTCGTGTACAAACTGGACAAACTCTTTCGGAGTATCAGGGTTTCGGACGAGAACTCATCTGTTACACGGGCACTTCAATGTTTTTTAAATTTATTTGAACTCCGGACTTCTTTTGTGTTCAGTATGCAGCATTCAAAGCGACGTCATCAATTTCCAACATGTTCCGACATCATTTTTTGTTTTTCGGTCATTTACCTAATTGTTTATAGAGCTAAATGATCGTGAAATTGAAAGTCACTAAAAATGAATTCTGAAAATGTTGAAACTTGGCATGGTATCATCATTTCACCCACATAGCATGTGTGAAAGAGTAGAGAGGGTCACGGCAAAAACTGGACGCACTTCGTGTACAAACTGGACAAACTCTTTCGGAGTATCAGGGTTTCGGACGAGAACTCATCTGTTACACGGCCACTTCAATGTTTTTTAAACTTATTTGAACTCCGGACTTCTTTTGTGCTCAGTATGCATCATTCAAAGCAACGTCATCAATTTCCAACATGTTCTTACATCATTTGTTGTTTTTCGGCCATTTACCTAATTGGTTAGAGAGCTAAATGACCGTGAAATTGAAAATCACTACAAAATGAATTCTCAAAATGTTGAAACTTGGCATGGTATCATCATTTCACTCGCATAGCATGTGCGAAAGAGTAGAGAGGGTCACGACAAAAACTGGACGCACTTCGTGTGGACAAACTCTTTCGGAGTATCAGGGTTTCGGACAAGAACTCATCTGTTACACGGGTACTTCAATGTTTTTTGAACTTATTTGAACTCCGGACTTCTTTTGTGTTCAGTATGCAGCATTGAAAGCAACGTCATCAATTTCCAACATGTTCTGACATCATTTGTTGTTTTTCGGTCATTTACCTAATTGTTTAGAGAGCTAAATGACTGTGAAATTGAAAATCACTACAAAGTGAATTCTGAAAATGTTGAAACTTGGCATGGTATCATCATTTCACCCGCATAGCATGTGCGAAAGAGTAGAGAGGGTCACGGCAAAAATTGGACGCACTTCGTGTACAAACTGGACAAACTCTTTCGGAGTATCAGGGTTTCGGACGAGAACTCATCTGTTACACGGGCACTTGAATGTTTTTTAAACTTATTTGAACTCCGGACTTCTTTTGTGTTCAGTATGCAGCATTCAAAGCGACGTTATCAATTTCCAACATGTTCTGACATCATTTGTAATTTTTTGGTCATTTACCTAATTGTTTAGAGAGATAAATGACCGTGAAATTGAAAATCACTACAAAATGAATTCTGAAAATGTTGAAACTTGGCATGGTATCATCATTTCATCCGCGTAGCATGTGCGAAAGAGTAGAGAGGGTCACGGCAAAAACTGGACGCACTTCGTGTACAAACTGGACAAACTCTTTCGTAGTATCAGGGTTTTGGACGAGAAGTCATCTGTTACAGGGGCACTTCAATGTTTTTTAAACTTATTTGAACTCCGGACTTCTTTTGTGTTCAGTATGCAGCATTCAAAGCGACATCATCAATTTCCAAAATGTTCTGACATCATTTGTTGTTTTTCAGTCATTTACCTAATTGTTTAGAGAGCTAAATGACCGTGAAATGGAAAATCACTACAAAATGAATTCTGAAAATGTTGAAACTTGGCATGGTATCATCATTTCACCCGCATAGCATGTACGAAAGAGTAGAGATGGTCACGGCAAAAACTGGACGCACTTCGTGTACAAACTGGACAAACTCTTTCGGAGTATCAGGGTTTCAGACGAGAACTCATCTGTTACACGGGCACTTCAATGTTTTTTAAACTTATTTGAACTCCGGACTTCTTTTGTGTTCAGTATGCAGCATTCAAAGCGACGTCATCAATTTCCAACATGTTCTTACATCATTTGTTGTTTTTCGGTCATTTACCTAATTGTTTGGAGAGCTAAATGACCGTGAAATTGAAAATCACTACAAAATGAACTCTGAAAATGTTGAAACTTGGCATGGTATCATAAGTTCACCCGCATAGCATGTGCGAAAGAGTAGAGAGGGTCACGGCAAAAATTGGACGCACTTCGTGTACAAACTGGACAAACTCTTTCGGAGTATCAGGGTTTCGGACGAGAACTCATCTGTTACACGGGCAATTCAATGTTTTTTAAACTTATTTGAACTCCGGACTTCTTTTGTGTTCAGTATGCAGCATTCAAAGCGACGTTATCAATTTCCAACATGTTCTGACATCATTTGTTGTTTTTTGGTCATTTACCTAATTGTTTAGAGAGCTAAATGACCGTGAAATTGAAAATCACTACAAAATGAATTCTGAAAATGTTGAAACTTGGCATGGTATCATCATTTCACCCGCATAGCATGTACGAAAGAGTAGAGATGGTCACGGCAAAAACTGGACGCACTTCGTGTACAAACTGGACAAACTCTTTCGGAGTATCAGGGTTTCGGACGAGAACTCATCTGTTACACGGGCACTTCAATGTTTTTAAACTTATTTGAACTACGGACTTCTTTTGTGTTCAGTATGCAGCATTCAAAGCGACGTCATCAATTTCCAACATGTTCTGACATCATTTGTTGTTTTTAAGTCATTTACCTAATTGTTTAGAGAGGTAAATGACCGTGAAATTGAAAATCACTACAAAATGAATTCTAAAAATGTTGAAACTTGGCATGGTATCATCATTTCACCCGCATAGCATGTGCGAAAGAGTAGAGAGGGTCACTGCAAAAACTGGACGTACTTCGTGTACAAACTGGACAAACTCTTTCGGAGTATCAGGGTTTCGGACGAGAACTCATCTGTTACACGGGCACTTCAATGTTTTTTAAACTTATTTGAACTCTGGACTTCTTTTGTGTTCAGTATGCAGCATTCAAAGCGACGTCATCAATTTCCAACATGTTCTGACATCATTTCTTGTTTTTCGGTCATTTACCTAATTGTTTAGAGAGCTAAATGACCGTGAAATTGAAAATCACTACAAAATGAATTCTGAAAATGTTGAAACTTGGCATGGTATCATCATTTCACCCGCATAGCATGTGCGAAAGAGTAGAGAGGGTCACGGCAAAAACTGGACGCACTTCATGTACAAACTGGACAAACTCTTTCGGAGTATCCGGGTTTCGGATGAGAACTCATCTGTTACATGGGCACTTCAATGTTTTTTAAACTTATTTGAACTCCGGACTTCTTTTGTGTTCATTATGCAGCATTCAAAGCGACGTCATCAATTTCCAACATGTTCTGACATCATTTGTTGGTTTTCGGTCATTTACCTAATTGTTTAGAGAGCTAAATGACCGTGAAATTGAAAAGCACTACAAAATGAATTGTGAAAATGTTGAAACTTGGCATGGTATCATCATTTCACCCGCATAGCATGTGCGAAAGAGTAGAGAGGGTCTTGGCAAAAACTGGACGCACTTCGTGTACAAACTGGACAAACTCTTTCGGAGTATCAGGGTTTCGGACGAGAACTCATCTGTTATACGGGCACTTCAATGTTTTTTGAACTTATTTGAACTCTGGACTTCTTTTGTGTTCAGTATGCAGCATTGAAAGCAACGTCATCAATTTCCAACATGTTCTGACATCATTTGTTGTTTTTCGGTCATTTACCTAATTGTTTAGAGAGCTAAATGACTGTGAAATTGAAAATCACTACAAAGTGAATTCTGAAAATGTTGAAACTTGGCATGGTATCATCATTTCACCCGCATAGCATGTGCGAAAGAGTAGAGAGGGTCACGGCAAAAATTGGACGCACTTCGTGTACAAACTGGACAAACTCTTTCGGAGTATCAGGGTTTCGGACGAGAACTCATCTGTTACACGGGCACTTGAATGTTTTTTAAACTTATTTGAACTCCGGACTTCTTTTGTGTTCAGTATGCAGCATTCAAAGCGACGTTATCAATTTCCAACATGTTCTGACATCATTTGTAATTTTTTGGTCATTTACCTAATTGTTTAGAGAGATAAATGACCGTGAAATTGAAAATCACTACAAAATGAATTCTGAAAATGTTGAAACTTGGCATGGTATCATCATTTCATCCGCGTAGCATGTGCGAAAGAGTAGAGAGGGTCACGGCAAAAACTGGACGCACTTCGTGTACAAACTGGACAAACTCTTTCGTAGTATCAGGGTTTTGGACGAGAAGTCATCTGTTACAGGGGCACTTCAATGTTTTTTAAACTTATTTGAACTCCGGACTTCTTTTGTGTTCAGTATGCAGCATTCAAAGCGACATCATCAATTTCCAAAATGTTCTGACATCATTTGTTGTTTTTCAGTCATTTACCTAATTGTTTAGAGAGCTAAATGACCGTGAAATGGAAAATCACTACAAAATGAATTCTGAAAATGTTGAAACTTGGCATGGTATCATCATTTCACCCGCATAGCATGTACGAAAGAGTAGAGATGGTCACGGCAAAAACTGGACGCACTTCGTGTACAAACTGGACAAACTCTTTCGGAGTATCAGGGTTTCAGACGAGAACTCATCTGTTACACGGGCACTTCAATGTTTTTTAAACTTATTTGAACTCCGGACTTCTTTTGTGTTCAGTATGCAGCATTCAAAGCGACGTCATCAATTTCCAACATGTTCTTACATCATTTGTTGTTTTTCGGTCATTTACCTAATTGTTTGGAGAGCTAAATGACCGTGAAATTGAAAATCACTACAAAATGAACTCTGAAAATGTTGAAACTTGGCATGGTATCATAAGTTCACCCGCATAGCATGTGCGAAAGAGTAGAGAGGGTCACGGCAAAAATTGGACGCACTTCGTGTACAAACTGGACAAACTCTTTCGGAGTATCAGGGTTTCGGACGAGAACTCATCTGTTACACGGGCAATTCAATGTTTTTTAAACTTATTTGAACTCCGGACTTCTTTTGTGTTCAGTATGCAGCATTCAAAGCGACGTTATCAATTTCCAACATGTTCTGACATCATTTGTTGTTTTTTGGTCATTTACCTAATTGTTTAGAGAGCTAAATGACCGTGAAATTGAAAATCACTACAAAATGAATTCTGAAAATGTTGAAACTTGGCATGGTATCATCATTTCACCCGCATAGCATGTACGAAAGAGTAGAGATGGTCACGGCAAAAACTGGACGCACTTCGTGTACAAACTGGACAAACTCTTTCGGAGTATCAGGGTTTCGGACGAGAACTCATCTGTTACACGGGCACTTCAATGTTTTTAAACTTATTTGAACTACGGACTTCTTTTGTGTTCAGTATGCAGCATTCAAAGCGACGTCATCAATTTCCAACATGTTCTGACATCATTTGTTGTTTTTAAGTCATTTACCTAATTGTTTAGAGAGGTAAATGACCGTGAAATTGAAAATCACTACAAAATGAATTCTAAAAATGTTGAAACTTGGCATGGTATCATCATTTCACCCGCATAGCATGTGCGAAAGAGTAGAGAGGGTCACTGCAAAAACTGGACGTACTTCGTGTACAAACTGGACAAACTCTTTCGGAGTATCAGGGTTTCGGACGAGAACTCATCTGTTACACGGGCACTTCAATGTTTTTTAAACTTATTTGAACTCCGGACTTCTTTTGTGTTCAGTATGCAGCATTCAAAGCGACGTCATCAATTTCCAACATGTTCTGACATCATTTCTTGTTTTTCGGTCATTTACCTAATTGTTTAGAGAGCTAAATGACCGTGAAATTGAAAATCACTACAAAATGAATTCTGAAAATGTTGAAACTTGGCATGGTATCATCATTTCACCCGCATAGCATGTGCGAAAGAGTAGAGAGGGTCACGGCAAAAACTGGACGCACTTCATGTACAAACTGGACAAACTCTTTCGGAGTATCCGGGTTTCGGATGAGAACTCATCTGTTACATGGGCACTTCAATGTTTTTTAAACTTATTTGAACTCCGGACTTCTTTTGTGTTCATTATGCAGCATTCAAAGCGACGTCATCAATTTCCAACATGTTCTGACATCATTTGTTGGTTTTCGGTCATTTACCTAATTGTTTAGAGAGCTAAATGACCGTGAAATTGAAAAGCACTACAAAATGAATTGTGAAAATGTTGAAACTTGGCATGGTATCATCATTTCACCCGCATAGCATGTGCGAAAGAGTAGAGAGGGTCTTGGCAAAAACTGGACGCACTTCGTGTACAAACTGGACAAACTCTTTCGGAGTATCAGGGTTTCGGACGAGAACTCATCTGTTACACAGGCACTTCAATGTTTTTTAAATTTATTTGAACTCCGGACTTCTTTTGTGTTCAGTATGCAGCATTCAAAGCGACATCATCAATTTCCAACATGTTCCGACATCATTTGTTGTTGTTTTTCGGTCATTTACCTAATTGTTTATAGAGCTAAATGATCGTGAAATTGAAAGTCACTAAAAATGAATTCTGAAAATGTTGAAACTTGGCATGGTATCATCATTTCACCCACATAGCATGTGTGAAAGAGTAGAGAGGGTCACGGCAAAAACTGGACGCACTTCGTGTACAAACTGGACAAACTCTTTCGGAGTATCAGGGTTTCGGACGAGAACTCATCTGTTACACGGCCACTTCAATGTTTTTTAAACTTATTTGAACTCCAGACTTCTTTTGTGCTCAGTATGCATCATTCAAAGCAACGTCATCAATTTCCGACATGTTCTTACATCATTTGTTGTTTTTCGGCCATTTACCTAATTGCTTAGAGAGCTAAATGACCGTGAAATTGAAAATCACTACAAAATGAAATCTGAAAATGTTGAAACTTGTCATGGTATCATCATTTCACTCGCATAGCATGTGCGAAAGAGTAGGGACGGTCACAGCAAAAATTGGACGCACTTCGTGTACAAATTGGACAAACTCTTTCGGAGTATCAGGGTTTCGGACGAGAACTCATCTGTTACACGGGCAATTCAATGTTTTTTAAACTTATTTGAACTCCGGACTTCTTTTGTGTTCAGTATGCAGCATTCAAAGCGACGTCATCAATTTCCAACATGTTCTGACATCATTTCATGTTTTTTGGTCATTTACCTAATTGTTTAGAGAGCTAAATGACCGTGAAATTGAAAATCACTACAAAGTGAATTCTGAAAATGTTGAAACTTGGCATGGTATCATCATTTCACCCGCATAGCATGTGCGAAAGAGTAGAGAGGGTCACGGAAAAAACTGGACGCACTTCGTGTACAAACTGGACAAACTCTTTCGGAGTATCAGGGTTTCGGACGAGAACTCATCTGTTACACGGGTACTTCAATGTTTTTTAAACTTATTTGAACTCCGGACTTCTTTTGTGTTCAGTATGCAGCATTCAAAGCGACGTCATCAATTTCCAACATGTTCTGACATCATTTCATGTTTTTTGGTCATTTACCTAATTGTTTAGAGAGGTAAATGACCGTGAAATTGAAAATCACTACAAAATGAATTCTGAAAATGTTGAAACTTGGCATGGTATCATCATTTCACCCGCATAGCATGTGCGAAAGAGTAGAGAGGGTCACGGAAAAAACTGGACGCACTTCGTGTACAAACTGGACAAACTCTTTCGGAGTATCAGGGTTTCGGACGAGAACTCATCTGTTACACGGGCACTTCAATGTTTTTTAAACTTATTTGAACTTCGGACTTCTTTTGTGTTCAGTATGCATCATTCAAAGCGACGTCATCAATTTCCAACATGTTCTGACATCATTTGTTATTTTTCGGTCATTTACCTAATTGTTTAGAGAGCTAAATGACCGTGAAATTGAAAATCACTACAAAATGAACTCTGAAAATGTTGAAACTTGGCATGGTATCATAATTTCAGCCGCATAGCATGTGCGAAAGAGTAGAGAGGGTCACGGCAAAAATTGGACGCACTTCGTGTACAAACTGGACAAACTCTTTCGGAGTATCAGGGTTTCGGACGAGAACTCATCTGTTACACGGGCAATTCAATGTTTTTTAAACTTATTTGAACTCCGGACTTCTTTTGTGTTCAGTATGCAGCATTCAAAGTGACGTTATCAATTTCCAACATGTTCTGACATCATTTGTTGTATTTTGGTCATTTACCTAATTGTTTAGAGAGCTAAATGACCGTGAAATTGAAAATTACTACAAAATGAATTCTGAAAATGTTGAAACTTGGCATGGTATCATCATTTCACCCGCATAGCATGTACGAAAGAGTAGAGATGGTCACGGCAAAAACTGGACGCACTTCGTGTACAAACTGGACAAACTCTTTCAGAGTATCAGGGTTTCGGACGAGAACTCATCTGTTACACGGGCACTTCAATGTTTTTTAAACTTATTTGAACTCCGGACTTCTGTTGTGTTCAGTATGCAGCATTCAAAGCGACGTCATCAATTTCCAACATGTTCTGACATCATTTGTTGTTTTTAGGTCATTTACCTAATTGTTTAGAGAGCTAAATGACCGTGAAATTGAAAATCACTACAAAATGAATTCTAAAAATGTTGAAACTTGGCATGGTATCATCATTTCACCCGCATAGCATGTGCGAAAGAGTAGAGAGGGTCACGGAAAAAACTGGACGCACTTCATGTACAAACTGGACAAACTCTTTCGGAGTATCAGGGTTTCAGACGAGAACTCATCTGTTACACTGGCACTTCAATGTTTTTTAAACTTATTTGAACTCCGGACTTCTTTTGTGTTCAGTATGCAGCATTCAAAGCGACGTCATCAATTTCCAACATGTTCTTACATCATTTGTTGTTTTTCGGTCATTTACCTAATTGTTTGGAGAGCTAAATGACCGTGAAATTGAAAATCACTACAAAATGAACTCTGAAAATGTTGAAACTTGGCATGGTATCATAAGTTCACCCGCATAGCATGTGCGAAAGAGTAGAGAGGGTCACGGCAAAAATTGGACGCACTTCGTGTACAAACTGGACAAACTCTTTCGGAGTATCAGGGTTTCGGACGAGAACTCATCTGTTACACGGGCAATTCAATGTTTTTTAAACTTATTTGAACTCCGGACTTCTTTTGTGTTCAGTATGCAGCATTCAAAGCGACGTTATCAATTTCCAACATGTTCTGACATCATTTGTTGTTTTTTGGTCATTTACCTAATTGTTTAGAGAGCTAAATGACCGTGAAATTGAAAATCACTACAAAATGAATTCTGAAAATGTTGAAACTTGGCATGGTATCATCATTTCACCCGCATAGCATGTACGAAAGAGTAGAGATGGTCACGGCAAAAACTGGACGCACTTCGTGTACAAACTGGACAAACTCTTTCGGAGTATCAGGGTTTCGGACGAGAACTCATCTGTTACACGGGCACTTCAATGTTTTTAAACTTATTTGAACTACGGACTTCTTTTGTGTTCAGTATGCAGCATTCAAAGCGACGTCATCAATTTCCAACATGTTCTGACATCATTTGTTGTTTTTAAGTCATTTACCTAATTGTTTAGAGAGGTAAATGACCGTGAAATTGAAAATCACTACAAAATGAATTCTAAAAATGTTGAAACTTGGCATGGTATCATCATTTCACCCGCATAGCATGTGCGAAAGAGTAGAGAGGGTCACTGCAAAAACTGGACGTACTTCGTGTACAAACTGGACAAACTCTTTCGGAGTATCAGGGTTTCGGACGAGAACTCATCTGTTACACGGGCACTTCAATGTTTTTTAAACTTATTTGAACTCCGGACTTCTTTTGTGTTCAGTATGCAGCATTCAAAGCGACGTCATCAATTTCCAACATGTTCTGACATCATTTCTTGTTTTTCGGTCATTTACCTAATTGTTTAGAGAGCTAAATGACCGTGAAATTGAAAATCACTACAAAATGAATTCTGAAAATGTTGAAACTTGGCATGGTATCATCATTTCACCCACATAGCATGTGTGAAAGAGTAGAGAGGGTCACGGCAAAAACTGGACGCACTTCGTGTACAAACTGGACAAACTCTTTCGGAGTATCAGGGTTTCGGACGAGAACTCATCTGTTACACGGCCACTTCAATGTTTTTTAAACTTATTTGAACTCCAGACTTCTTTTGTGCTCAGTATGCATCATTCAAAGCAACGTCATCAATTTCCAACATGTTCTTACATCATTTGTTGTTTTTCGGCCATTTACCTAATTGCTTAGAGAGCTAAATGACCGTGAAATTGAAAATCACTACAAAATGAAATCTGAAAATGTTGAAACTTGTCATGGTATCATCATTTCACTCGCATAGCATGTGCGAAAGAGTAGGGACGGTCACAGCAAAAATTGGACGCACTTCGTGTACAAATTGGACAAACTCTTTCGGAGTATCAGGGTTTCGGACGAGAACTCATCTGTTACACGGGCAATTCAATGTTTTTTAAACTTATTTGAACTCCGGACTTCTTTTGTGTTCAGTATGCAGCATTCAAAGCGACGTCATCAATTTCCAACATGTTCTGACATCATTTCATGTTTTTTGGTCATTTACCTAATTGTTTAGAGAGCTAAATGACCGTGAAATTGAAAATCACTACAAAGTGAATTCTGAAAATGTTGAAACTTGGCATGGTATCATCATTTCACCCGCATAGCATGTGCGAAAGAGTAGAGAGGGTCACGGCAAAAACTGGACGCACTTCGTGTACAAACTGGACAAACTCTTTCGGAGTATCCGGGTTTCGGATGAGAACTCATCTGTTACATGGGCACTTCAATGTTTTTTAAACTTATTTGAACTCCGGACTTCTTTTGTGTTCATTATGCAGCATTCAAAGCGACGTCATCAATTTCCAACATGTTCTGACATCATTTGTTGGTTTTCGGTCATTTACCTAATTGTTTAGAGAGCTAAATGACCGTGAAATTGAAAAGCACTACAAAATGAATTGTGAAAATGTTGAAACTTGGCATGGTATCATCATTTCACCCGCATAGCATGTGCGAAAGAGTAGAGAGGGTCTTGGCAAAAACTGGACGCACTTCGTGTACAAACTGGACAAACTCTTTCGGAGTATCAGGGTTTCGGACGAGAACTCATCTGTTACACAGGCACTTCAATGTTTTTTAAATTTATTTGAACTCCGGACTTCTTTTGTGTTCAGTATGCAGCATTCAAAGCGACATCATCAATTTCCAACATGTTCCGACATCATTTGTTGTTGTTTTTCGGTCATTTACCTAATTGTTTATAGAGCTAAATGATCGTGAAATTGAAAGTCACTAAAAATGAATTCTGAAAATGTTGAAACTTGGCATGGTATCATCATTTCACCCACATAGCATGTGTGAAAGAGTAGAGAGGGTCACGGAAAAAACTGGACGCACTTCGTGTACAAACTGGACAAACTCTTTCGGAGTATCAGGGTTTCGGACGAGAACTCATCTGTTACACGGCCACTTCAATGTTTTTTAAACTTATTTGAACTCCAGACTTCTTTTGTGCTCAGTATGCATCATTCAAAGCAACGTCATCAATTTCCAACATGTTCTTACATCATTTGTTGTTTTTCGGCCATTTACCTAATTGCTTAGAGAGCTAAATGACCGTGAAATTGAAAATCACTACAAAATGAAATCTGAAAATGTTGAAACTTGTCATGGTATCATCATTTCACTCGCATAGCATGTGCGAAAGAGTAGGGACGGTCACAGCAAAAATTGGACGCACTTCGTGTACAAATTGGACAAACTCTTTCGGAGTATCAGGGTTTCGGACGAGAACTCATCTGTTACACGGGCAATTCAATGTTTTTTAAACTTATTTGAACTCCGGACTTCTTTTGTGTTCAGTATGCAGCATTCAAAGCGACGTCATCAATTTCCAACATGTTCTGACATCATTTCACGTTTTTTGGTCATTTACCTAATTGTTTAGAGAGCTAAATGACCGTGAAATTGAAAATCACTACAAAGTGAATTCTGAAAATGTTGAAACTTGGCATGGTATCATCATTTCACCCGCATAGCATGTGCGAAAGAGTAGAGAGGGTCACGGAAAAAACTGGACGCACTTCGTGTACAAACTGGACAAACTCTTTCGGAGTATCAGGGTTTCGGACGAGAACTCATCTGTTACACGGGTACTTCAATGTTTTTTAAACTTATTTGAACTCCGGACTTCTTTTGTGTTCAGTATGCAGCATTCAAAGCGACGTCATCAATTTCCAACATGTTCTGACATCATTTCATGTTTTTTGGTCATTTACCTAATTGTTTAGAGAGGTAAATGACCGTGAAATTGAAAATCACTACAAAATGAATTCTGAAAATGTTGAAACTTGGCATGGTATCATCATTTCACCCGCATAGCATGTGCGAAAGAGTAGAGAGGGTCACGGAAAAAACTGGACGCACTTCGTGTACAAACTGGACAAACTCTTTCGGAGTATCAGGGTTTCGGACGAGAACTCATCTGTTACACGGGCACTTCAATGTTTTTTAAACTTATTTGAACTTCGGACTTCTTTTGTGTTCAGTATGCATCATTCAAAGCGACGTCATCAATTTCCAACATGTTCTGACATCATTTGTTATTTTTCGGTCATTTACCTAATTGTTTAGAGAGCTAAATGACCGTGAAATTGAAAATCACTACAAAATGAACTCTGAAAATGTTGAAACTTGGCATGGTATCATAATTTCAGCCGCATAGCATGTGCGAAAGAGTAGAGAGGGTCACGGCAAAAATTGGACGCACTTCGTGTACAAACTGGACAAACTCTTTCGGAGTATCAGGGTTTCGGACGAGAACTCATCTGTTACACGGGCAATTCAATGTTTTTTAAACTTATTTGAACTCCGGACTTCTTTTGTGTTCAGTATGCAGCATTCAAAGTGACGTTATCAATTTCCAACATGTTCTGACATCATTTGTTGTATTTTGGTCATTTACCTAATTGTTTAGAGAGCTAAATGACCGTGAAATTGAAAATTACTACAAAATGAATTCTGAAAATGTTGAAACTTGGCATGGTATCATCATTTCACCCGCATAGCATGTACGAAAGAGTAGAGATGGTCACGGCAAAAACTGGACGCACTTCGTGTACAAACTGGACAAACTCTTTCAGAGTATCAGGGTTTCGGACGAGAACTCATCTGTTACACGGGCACTTCAATGTTTTTTAAACTTATTTGAACTCCGGACTTCTGTTGTGTTCAGTATGCAGCATTCAAAGCGACGTCATCAATTTCCAACATGTTCTGACATCATTTGTTGTTTTTAGGTCATTTACCTAATTGTTTAGAGAGCTAAATGACCGTGAAATTGAAAATCACTACAAAATGAATTCTAAAAATGTTGAAACTTGGCATGGTATCATCATTTCACCCGCATAGCATGTGCGGAAGAGTAGAGAGGGTCACGGAAAAAACTGGACGCACTTCATGTACAAACTGGACAAACTCTTTCGGAGTATCAGGGTTTCAGACGAGAACTCATCTGTTACACTGGCACTTCAATGTTTTTTAAACTTATTTGAACTCCGGACTTCTTTTGTGTTCAGTATGCAGCATTCAAAGCGACGTCATCAATTTCCAACATGTTCTGACATCATTTGTTATTTTTCGGTCATTTACCTAATTGTTTAGAGAGCTAAATGACCGTGAAATTGAAAATCACTACAAAATGAACTCTGAAAATGTTGAAACTTGGCATGGTATCATAATTTCACCCGCATAGCATGTGCGAAAGAGTAGAGAGGGTCACGGCAAAAACTGGACGCACTTCGTGTACAAACTGGACAAACTCTTTCGGAGTATCAGGGTTTCGGACGAGAACTCATCTGTTACACGGGCACTTCAATGTTTTTTAAATTTATTTGAACTCCGGACTTCTTTTGTGTTCAGTATGCAGCATTCAAAGCGACGTCATCAATTTCCAACATGTTCCGACATCATTTGTTGTTTTTCGGTCATTTACCTAATTGTTTATAGAGCTAAATGATCGTGAAATTGAAAGTCACTAAAAATGAATTCTGAAAATGTTGAAACTTGGCATGGTATCATCATTTCACCCACATAGCATGTGTGAAAGAGTAGAGAGGGTCACGGCAAAAACTGGACGCACTTCGTGTAGAAACTGGACAAACTCTTTCGGAGTATCAGGGTTTCGGACAAGAACTCATCTGTTACACGGCCACTTCAATGTTTTTTAAACTTATTTGAACTCCAGACTTCTTTTGTGCTCAGTATGCATCATTCAAAGCAACGTCATCAATTTCCAACATGTTCTTACATCATTTGTTGTTTTTCGGCCATTTACCTAATTGCTTAGAGAGCTAAATGACCGTGAAATTGAAAATCACTACAAAATGAATTCTAAAAATGTTGAAACTTGGCATGGTATCATCATTTCACCCGCATAGCATGTGCGAAAGAGTAGAGAGGGTCACGGAAAAAACTGGACGCACTTCATGTACAAACTGGACAAACTCTTTCGGAGTATCAGGGTTTCGGACGAGAACTCATCTGTTACACGGGCACTTCAATGTTTTTTAAACTTATTTGAACTTCGGACTTCTTTTGTGTTCAGTATGCATCATTCAAAGCGACGTCATCAATTTCCAACATGTTCTGACATCATTTGTTATTTTTCGGTCATTTACCTAATTGTTTAGAGAGCTAAATGACCGTGAAATTGAAAATCACTACAAAATGAACTCTGAAAATGTTGAAACTTGGCATGGTATCATAATTTCAGCCGCATAGCATGTGCGAAAGAGTAGAGAGGGTCACGGCAAAAATTGGACGCACTTCGTGTACAAACTGGACAAACTCTTTCGGAGTATCAGGGTTTCGGACGAGAACTCATCTGTTACACGGGCAATTCAATGTTTTTTAAACTTATTTGAACTCCGGACTTCTTTTGTGTTCAGTATGCAGCATTCAAAGTGACGTTATCAATTTCCAACATGTTCTGACATCATTTGTTGTATTTTGGTCATTTACCTAATTGTTTAGAGAGCTAAATGACCGTGAAATTGAAAATTACTACAAAATGAATTCTGAAAATGTTGAAACTTGGCATGGTATCATCATTTCACCCGCATAGCATGTACGAAAGAGTAGAGATGGTCACGGCATAAACTGGACGCACTTCGTGTACAAACTGGACAAACTCTTTCAGAGTATCAGGGTTTCGGACGAGAACTCATCTGTTACACGGGCACTTCAATGTTTTTTAAACTTATTTGAACTCCGGACTTCTGTTGTGTTCAGTATGCAGCATTCAAAGCGACGTCATCAATTTCCAACATGTTCTGACATCATTTATTGTTTTTAGGTCATTTACCTAATTGTTTAGAGAGCTAAATGACCGTGAAATTGAAAATCACTACAAAATGAATTCTAAAAATGTTGAAACTTGGCATGGTATCATCATTTCACCCGCATAGCATGTGCGAAAGAGTAGAGAGGGTCACGGAAAAAACTGGACGCACTTCATGTACAAACTGGACAAACTCTTTCGGAGTATCAGGGTTTCAGACGAGAACTCATCTGTTACACTGGCACTTCAATGTTTTTTAAACTTATTTGAACTCCGGACTTCTTTTGTGTTCAGTATGCAGCATTCAAAGCGACGTCATCAATTTCCAACATGTTCTGACATCATTTGTTATTTTTCGGTCATTTACCTAATTGTTTAGAGAGCTAAATGACCGTGAAATTGAAAATCACTACAAAATGAACTCTGAAAATGTTGAAACTTGGCATGGTATCATAATTTCACCCGCATAGCATGTGCGAAAGAGTAGAGAGGGTCACGGCAAAAACTGGACGCACTTCGTGTACAAACTGGACAAACTCTTTCGGAGTATCAGGGTTTCGGACGAGAACTCATCTGTTACACGGGCACTTCAATGTTTTTTAAATTTATTTGAACTCCGGACTTCTTTTGTGTTCAGTATGCAGCATTCAAAGCGACGTCATCAATTTCCAACATGTTCCGACATCATTTGTTGTTTTTCGGTCATTTACCTAATTGTTTATAGAGCTAAATGATCGTGAAATTGAAAGTCACTAAAAATGAATTCTGAAAATGTTGAAACTTGGCATGGTATCATCATTTCACCCACATAGCATGTGTGAAAGAGTAGAGAGGGTCACGGCAAAAACTGGACGCACTTCGTGTAGAAACTGGACAAACTCTTTCGGAGTATCAGGGTTTCGGACAAGAACTCATCTGTTACACGGCCACTTCAATGTTTTTTAAATTTATTTGAACTCCAGACTTCTTTTGTGCTCAGTATGCATCATTCAAAGCAACGTCATCAATTTCCAACATGTTCTTACATCATTTGTTGTTTTTCGGCCATTTACCTAATTGCTTAGAGAGCTAAATGACCGTGAAATTGAAAATCACTACAAAATGAATTCTCAAAATGTTGAAACTTGGCATGGTATCATCATTTCACTCGCATAGCATGTGCGAAAGAGTAGAGAGGGTCACGACAAAAACTGGACGCACTTCGTGTACAAACTGGACAAACTCTTTCGGAGTATCAGGGTTTCGGACGAGAACTCATCCGTTAAACGGGTACTTCAATGTTTTTTGAACTTATTTGAACTTCGGACTTCTTTTGTGTTCAGTATGCATCATTCAAAGGGACGTCATCAATTTCCAACATGTTCTGACATCATTTGTTATTTTTCGGTCATTTACCTAATTGTTTAGAGAGCTAAATGACCGTGAAATTGAAAATCACTACAAAATGAACTCTGAAAATGTTGAAACTTGGCATGGTATCATAATTTCACCCGCATAGCATGTGCGAAAGAGTAGAGAGGGTCACGGCAAAAATTGGACGCACTTCGTGTACAAACTGGACAAACTCTTTCGGAGTATCAGGGTTTCGGACGAGAACTCATCTGTTACACGGGCAATGCAATGTTTTTTAAACTTATTTGAACTCCGGACTTCTTTTGTGTTCAGTATGCAGCATTCAAAGCGACGTTATCAATTTCCAACATGTTCTGACATCATTTGTTGTTTTTTGGTCATTTACCTAATTGTTTAGAGAGCTAAATGACCGTGAAATTGAAAATCACTACAAAATGAATTCTGAAAATGTTGAAACTTGGCATGGTATCATCATTTCACCCGCATAGCATGTACGAAAGAGTAGAGATGGTCACGGCAAAAACTGGACGCACTTCGTGTACAAACTGGACAAACTCTTTCGGAGTATCAGGGTTTCGGACGAGAACTCATCTGTTACACGGGCACTTCAATGTTTTTTAAACTTATTTGAACTCCAGACTTCTTTTGTGTTCAGTATGCAGCATTCAAAGCGACGTCATCAATTTCCAACATGTTCTGACATCATTTCTTGTTTTTCGGTCATTTACCTAATTGTTTAGAGAGCTAAATGACCGTGAAATTGAAAATCACTACAAAATGAATTCTGAAAATGTTGAAACTTGGCATGGTATCATCATTTCACCCGCATAGCATGTACGAAAGAGTAGAGATGGTCACGGCAAAAACTGGACGCACTTCGTGTACAAACTGGACAAACTCTTTCGGAGTATCAGGGTTTCGGACGAGAACTCATCTGTTCCACGGGCACTTCAATGTTTTTTAAACTTATTTGAACTCCGGACTTCTTTTGTGTTCAGTATGCAGCATTCAAAGCGACGTCATCAATTTCCAACATGTTCTGACATCATTTGTTGTTTTTAGGTCATTTACCTAATTGTTTAGAGAGGTAAATGACCGTGAAATTGAAAATCACTACAAAATGCATTCTAAAAATGTTGAAACTTGGCATGGTATCATCATTTCACCCGCATAGCATGTGCGAAAGAGTAGAGAGGGTCACGGAAAAAACTGGACGCACTTCGTGTACAAACTGGACAAACTCTTTCGGAGTATCAGGGTTTCGGACGAGAACTCATCTGTTACACGGGCACTTCAATGTTTTTTAAACTTATTTGAACTCCGGACTTCTTTTGTGTTCAGTATGCAGCATTCAAAGCGACGTCATCAATTTCCAACATGTTCTGACATCATTTGTTATTTTTCGGTCATTTACCTAATTGTTTAGAGAGCTAAATGACCGTGAAATTGAAAATCACTACAAAATGAACTCTGAAAATGTAGAAACTTGGCATGGTATCACAATTTCACCCGCATATCATGTGCGAAAGAGTAGAGAGGGTCACGGCAAAAATTGGACGCACTTCGTGTACAAACTGGACAAACTCTTTCGGAGTATCAGGGTTTCGGACAAGAACTAATCTGTTACACGGGCAATTCAATGTTTTTTAAACTTATTTGAACTCCGGACTTCTTTTGTGTTCAGTATGCAGCATTCAAAGCGACGTTATCAATTTCCAACATGTTCTGACATCATTTGTTGTTTTTTGGTCATTTACCTAATTGTTTAGAGAGCTAAATGACCGTGAAATTGAAAATCACTACAAAATGAATTCTGAAAATGGTGAAACTTGGCATGGTATCATCATTTCACCCGCATAGCATGTACGAAAGAGTAGAGATGGTCACGACAAAAACTGGACGCACTTCGTGTACAAACTTGACAAACTCTTTCGGAGTATCAGGGTTTCGGACGAGAACTCATCTGTCACACGGGCACTTCAATGTTTTTTAAACTTATTTGAACTCCAGACTTCTTTTGTGTTCAGTATGCAGCATTCAAAGCGACATCATCAATTTCCAACATGTTGTGACATCATTTGTTGTTTTTAGGTCATTTACCTAATTGTTTAGAGAGGTAAATGACCGTGAAATTGAAAATCACTACAAAATGAATTCAAAAAATGTTGAAACTTGGCATGGTATCATCATTTCACCCGCATAGCATGTGCGAAAGAGTAGAGAGGGTCACGGAAAAAACTGGACGCACTTCGTGTACAAACTGGACAAACTCTTTCGGAGTATCAGGGTTTCGGACGAGAACTCATCTGTTACACGGGCACTTCAATGTTTTTTAAACTTATTTGAACTCCGGACTTCTTTTGTGTTCAGTATGCAGCATTCAAAGCGACGTCATCAATTTCCAACATGTTCTGACATCATTTGTTATTTTTCGGTCATTTACCTAATTGTTTAGAGAGCTAAATGACCGTGAAATTGAAAATCACTACAAAATGAACTCTGAAAATGTTGAAACTTGGCATGGTATCATAATTTCACCCGCATAGCATGTGCGAAAGAGTAGAGAGGGTCACGGCATAAACTGGACGCACTTCGTGTACAAACTGGACAAACTCTTTCGGAGTATCAGGGTTTCGGACGAGAACTCATCTGTTACACGGGCAATTCAATGTTTTTTAAACTTATTTGAACTCCGGACTTCTTTTGTGTTCAGTATGCAGCATTCAAAGCGACGTTATCAATTTCCAACATGTTCTGACATCATTTGTTGTTTTTTGGTCATTTACCTAATTGTTTAGAGAGCTAAATGACCGTGAAATTGAAAACCACTACAAAATGAATTCTGAAAATGTTGAAACTTGGCATGGTATCATCATTTCACCCGCGTAGCATGTACGAAAGAGTAGAGACGGTCACGGCAAAAACTAGACGCACTTCGTGTACAAACTGGACAAACTCTTTCGGAGTATCAGGGTTTCGGACAAGAACTCATCTGTTACACGGGTACTTCAATGTTTTTTGAACTTATTTGAACTCCGTACTTCTTTTGTGTTCAGTATGCAGCATTGAAAGCAACGTCATCAATTTCCAACATGTTCTGACATCATTTGTTGTTTTTCGGTCATTTACCTAATTGTTTAGAGAGCTAAATGACCGTGAAATTAAAAATCACTACAAAGTGAATCCTGAAAATGTTGAAACTTGGCATGGTATCATCATTTCACCCGCATAGCATGTGCGAAAGAGTAGAGAGGGTCACGGCAAAAATTGGACGCACTTCGTGTACAAACTGGACAAACTCTTTCGGAGTATTAGGGTTTCGGACGAGAACTCATCTGTTACACGGGCACTTCAATGTTTTTTAAACTTATTTGAACTCCGGACTTCTTTTGTGTTCAGTATGCAGCATTCAAAGCGACGTTATCAATTTCCAACATGTTCTGACATCATTTGTTGTTTTTTGGTCATTTACCTAATTGTTTAGAGAGCTAAATGACCGTGAAATTGAAAATCACTACAAAATGAATTCTGAAAATGGTGAAACTTGGCATGGTATCATCATTTCACCCGCATAGCATGTACGAAAGAGTAGAGATGGTCACGACAAAAACTGGACGCACTTCGTGTACAAACTTGACAAACTCTTTCGGAGTATCAGGGTTTCGGACGAGAACTCATCTGTCACACGGGCACTTCAATGTTTTTTAAACTTATTTGAACTCCAGACTTCTTTTGTGTTCAGTATGCAGCATTCAAAGCGACATCATCAATTTCCAACATGTTCTGACATCATTTGTTGTTTTTAGGTCATTTACCTAATTGTTTAGAGAGGTAAATGACCGTGAAATTGAAAATCACTACAAAATGAATTCTAAAAATGTTGAAACTTGGCATGGTATCATCATTTCACCCGCATAGCATGTGCGAAAGAGTAGAGAGGGTCACGGAAAAAACTGGACGCACTTCGTGTACAAACTGGACAAACTCTTTCGGAGTATCAGGGTTTCGGACGAGAACTCATCTGTTACACGGGCACTTCAATGTTTTTTAAACTTATTTGAACTCCGGACTTCTTTTGTGTTCAGTATGCAGCATTCAAAGCGACGTCATCAATTTCCAACATGTTCTGACATCATTTGTTATTTTTCGGTCATTTACCTAATTGTTTAGAGAGCTAAATGACCGTGAAATTGAAAATCACTACAAAATGAACTCTGAAAATGTTGAAACTTGGCATGGTATCATAATTTCACCCGCATAGCATGTGCGAAAGAGTAGAGAGGGTCACGGCATAAACTGGACGCACTTCGTGTACAAACTGGACAAACTCTTTCGGAGTATCAGGGTTTCGGACGAGAACTCATCTGTTACACGGGCAATTCAATGTTTTTTAAACTTATTTGAACTCCGGACTTCTTTTGTGTTCAGTATGCAGCATTCAAAGCGACGTTATCAATTTCCAACATGTTCTGACATCATTTGTTGTTTTTTGGTCATTTACCTAATTGTTTAGAGAGCTAAATGACCGTGAAATTGAAAACCACTACAAAATGAATTCTGAAAATGTTGAAACTTGGCATGGTATCATCATTTCACCCGCATAGCATGTACGAAAGAGTAGAGACGGTCACGGCAAAAACTGGACGCACTTCGTGTACAAACTGGACAAACTCTTTCGGAGTATCAGGGTTTCGGACAAGAACTCATCTGTTACACGGGTACTTCAATGTTTTTTGAACTTATTTGAACTCCGTACTTCTTTTGTGTTCAGTATGCAGCATTGAAAGCAACGTCATCAATTTCCAACATGTTCTGACATCATTTGTTGTTTTTCGGTCATTTACCTAATTGTTTAGAGAGCTAAATGACCGTGAAATTAAAAATCACTACAAAGTGAATCCTGAAAATGTTGAAACTTGGCATGGTATCATCATTTCACCCGCATAGCATGTGCGAAAGAGTAGAGAGGGTCACGGCAAAAATTGGACGCACTTCGTGTACAAACTGGACAAACTCTTTCGGAGTATTAGGGTTTCGGACGAGAACTCATCTGTTACACGGGCACTTCAATGTTTTTTAAACTTATTTGAACTCCGGACTTCTTTTGTGTTCAGTATGCAGCATTCAAAGCGACGTTATCAATTTCCAACATGTTCTGACTTCATTTGTTGTTTTTTGGTCATTTACCTAATTGTTTAGAGAGCTAAATGACCGTGAAATTGAAAATCACTACAAAATGAATTCTGAAAATGTTGAAACTTGGCATGGTATCATCATTTCACCCGCATAGCATGTACGAAAGAGTAGAGATGGTCACGGCAAAAACTGGACGCACTTCATGTACAAACCAGACAAACTCTTTCGGAGTATCAGGGTTTCGGACGAGAACTCATCTGTTACACGGGCACTTCAATGTTTTTTAAACTTATTTGAACTCCGGTCTTCTTTTGTGTTCAGTATGCAGCATTCAAAGCGACGTCATCAATTTCCAACATGTTCTGACATCATTTGTTGTTTTTAGGTCATTTACCTAATTGTTTAGAGAGGTAAATGACCGTGAAATTGAAAATCACTACAAAATGAATTCTGAAAATGTTGAAACTTGGCATGGTATCATCATTTCACCCGCATAGCATGTGCGAAAGAGTAGAGAGGGTCACGGAAAAAACTGGACGCACTTCGTGTACAAACTGGACAAACTCTTTCGGAGTATCAGGGTTTCGGACGAGAACTCATCTGTTACACGGGCACTTCAATGTTTTTTAAACTTATTTGAACTTCGGACTTCTTTTGTGTTCAGTATGCAGCATTCAAAGCGACGTCATCAATTTCCAACATGTTCTGACATCATTTGTTATTTTTCGGTCATTTACCTAATTGTTTAGAGAGCTAAATGACCGTGAAATTGAAAATCACTACAAAATGAACTCTGAAAATGTTGAAACTTGGCATGGTATCATAATTTCACCCGCATAGCATGTGCGAAAGAGTAGAGAGGGTCACGGCAAAAATTGGACGCACTTCGTGTACAAACTGGACAAACTCTTTCGGAGTATCAGGGTTTCGGATGAGAACTCTTCTGTTACACGGGCAATTCAATGTTTTTTAAACTTATTTGAACTCCGGACTTCTTTTGTGTTCAGTATGCAGCATTCAAAGTGAGGTTATCAATTTCCAACATGTTCTGACATCATTTGTTGTTTTTTGGTCATTTACCTAATTGTTTAGAGAGCTAAATGACCGTGAAATTGAAAATCACTACAAAATGAATTCTGAAAATGTTGAAACTTGGCATGGTATCATCATTTCACCCGCATAGCATGTACGAAAGAGTAGAGATGGTCACGGCAAAAACTGGACGCACTTCGTGTACAAACTGGACAAACTCTTTCGGAGTATCAGGGTTTCAGACGAGAACTCATCTGTTACACGGGCACTTCAATGTTTTTTAAACTTATTTGAACTCCGGACTTCTTTTGTGTTCAGTATGCAGCATTCAAAGCGACGTCATCAATTTCCAACATGTTCTGACATCATTTGTTGTTTTTAGGTCATTTACCTAATTGTTTAGAGAGGTAAATGACCGTGAAATTGAAAATCACTACAAAATGAATTCTAAAAATGTTGAAACTTGGCATTGTATCATCATTTCACCCGCATAGCATGTGCGAAAGAGTAGAGAGGGTCACGGAAAAAACTGTACGCACTTCGTGTACAAACTGGACAAACTCTTTCGGAGTATCAGGGTTTCGGACGAGAACTCATCTGTTACACGGGCACTTCAATGTTTTTTAAACTTATTTGAACTCCGGACTTCTTTTGTGTTCAGTATGCAGCATTCAAAGCGACGTCATCAATTTCCAACATGTTCTGACATCATTTGTTATTTTTCGGTCATTTACCTAATTGTTTAGAGAGCTAAATGACCGTGAAATTGAAAATCACTACAAAATGAACTCTGAAAATGTTGAAACTTGGCATGGTATCATAATTTCACCCGCATAGCATGTGCGAAAGAGTAGAGAGGGTCACGGCAAAAACTGGACGCACTTCGTGTACAAAATGGACAAACTCTTTCGGAGTATCAGGGTTTGGGACGAGAACTCATCTGTTACACGGGCACTTCAATGTTTTTTAAACTTATTTGAACTCCGGACTTCTTTTGTGTTCAGTATGCAGCATTCAAAGCGACGTCATCAATTTCCAACATGTTCTGACATCATTTGTTGTTTTTCGGTCATTTACCTAATTGTTTAGAGAGCTAAATGACCGTGAAATTGAAAAGCACTACAAAATGAATTCTGAAAATGTTGAAACTTGGCATGGTATCATCATTTCACCCGCATAGCATGTGAGAAAGAGTAGAGAGGGTCACGGCAAAAACTGGACGCACTTCGTGTGCAAAATGGACAAACTCTTTCAGAGTATTAAGGATTCGGACGAGAACTCATCTGTTACACGGGCACTTCAATGTTTTTTAAACTTATTTGAACTCCGGACTTCTTTTGTGTTCAGTAAGCAGCATTCAAAGTGACATCATCAATTTCCAACATGTTCTGACATCATTTGTTGTTTTTCGGTCATTTACCTAATTGTTTAGAGAGCTAAATGATCGTGAAATTGAAAATCACTACAAAATGAATTCTGAAAATGTTGAAACTTGGCATGGTATCATCATTTCACCCGCATAGCATGTGCGAAAGAGTAGAGAGGGTCACGGCAAAAACTGGACGCACTTCGTGTACAAACTGGACAAACTCTTTCGGAGTATCAGGGTTTCGGACGAGAACTCATCTGTTACACGACCACTTCAATGTTTTTTAAATTTATTTGAACTCCGGACTTCTTTTGTGTTCAGTATGCAGCATTCAAAGCGACGTCATCAATTTCCAACATGTTCTGACATCATTTGTTGTTTTTCGGTCATTTACCTAATTGTTTAGAGAGCTAAATGACCGTGAAATTGAAAATCACTACAAAATGAACTCTGAAAATGTTGAAACTTGGCATGGTATCATAATTTCACCCGCATAGCATGTGCGAAAGAGTAGAGAGGGTCACGGCATAAACTGGACGCACTTCGTGTACAAACTGGACAAACTCTTTCGGAGTATCAGGGTTTCGGACGAGAACTCATCTGTTACACGGGCAATTCAATGTTTTTTAAACTTATTTGAACTCCGGACTTCTTTTGTGTTCAGTATGCAGCATTCAAAGCGACATTATCAATTTGCAACATGTTCTGACATCATTTGTTGTTTTTTGGTCATTTACCTAATTGTTTAGAGAGCTAAATGACCGTGAAATTGAAAACCACTACAAAATGAATTCTGAAAATGTTGAAACTTGGCATGGTATCATCATTTCACCCGCATAGCATGTACGAAAGAGTAGAGACGGTCACGGCAAAAACTGGACGCACTTCGTGTACAAACTGGACAAACTCTTTCGGAGTATCAGGGTTTCGGACAAGAACTCATCTGTTACACGGGTACTTCAATGTTTTTTGAACTTATTTGAACTACGTACTTCTTTTGTGTTCAGTATGCAGCATTGAAAGCAACGTCATCAATTTCCAACATGTTCTGACATCATTTGTTGTTTTTCGGTCATTTACCTAATTGTTTAGAGAGCTAAATGACCGTGAAATTAAAAATCACTACAAAGTGAATCCTGAAAATGTTGAAACTTGGCATGGTATCATCATTTCACCCGCATAGCATGTGCGAAAGAGTAGAGAGGGTCACGGCAAAAATTGGACGCACTTCGTGTACAAACTGGACAAACTCTTTCGGAGTATTAGGGTTTCGGACGAGAACTCATCTGTTACACGGGCACTTCAATGTTTTTTAAACTTATTTGAACTCCGGACTTCTTTTGTGTTCAGTATGCAGCATTCAAAGCGACGTTATCAATTTCCAACATGTTCTGACATCATTTGTTGTTTTTTGGTCATTTACCTAATTGTTTAGAGAGCTAAATGACCGTGAAATTGAAAATCACTACAAAATGAATTCTGAAAATGGTGAAACTTGGCATGGTATCATCATTTCACCCGCATAGCATGTACGAAAGAGTAGAGATGGTCACGACAAAAACTGGACGCACTTCGTGTACAAACTTGACAAACTCTTTCGGAGTATCAGGGTTTCGGACGAGAACTCATCTGTCACACGGGCACTTCAATGTTTTTTAAACTTATTTGAACTCCAGACTTCTTTTGTGTTCAGTATGCAGCATTCAAAGCGACATCATCAATTTCCAACATGTTCTGACATCATTTGTTGTTTTTAGGTCATTTACCTAATTGTTTAGAGAGGTAAATGACCGTGAAATTGAAAATCACTACAAAATGAATTCTAAAAATGTTGAAACTTGGCATGGTATCATCATTTCACCCGCATAGCATGTGCGAAAGAGTAGAGAGGGTCACGGAAAAAACTGGATGCACTTCGTGTACAAACTGGACAAACTCTTTCGGAGTATCAGGGTTTCGGACGAGAACTCATCTGTTACACGGGCACTTCAATGTTTTTTAAACTTATTTGAACTCCGGACTTCTTTTGTGTTCAGTATGCAGCATTCAAAGCGACGTCATCAATTTCCAACATGTTCTGACATCATTTGTTATTTTTCGGTCATTTACCTAATTGTTTAGAGAGCTAAATGACCGTGAAATTGAAAATCACTACAAAATGAACTCTGAAAATGTTGAAACTTGGCATGGTATCATAATTTCACCCGCATAGCATGTGCGAAAGAGTAGAGAGGGTCACGGCATAAACTGGACGCACTTCGTGTACAAACTGGACAAACTCTTTCGGAGTATCAGGGTTTCGGACGAGAACTCATCTGTTACACGGGCAATTCAATGTTTTTTAAACTTATTTGAACTCCGGACTTCTTTTGTGTTCAGTATGCAGCATTCAAAGCGACGTTATCAATTTCCAACATGTTCTGACATCATTTGTTGTTTTTTGGTCATTTACCTAATTGTTTAGAGAGCTAAATGACCGTGAAATTGAAAACCACTACAAAATGAATTCTGAAAATGTTGAAACTTGGCATGGTATCATCATTTCACCCGCATAGCATGTACGAAAGAGTAGAGACGGTCACGGCAAAAACTGGACGCACTTCGTGTACAAACTGGACAAACTCTTTCGGAGTATCAGGGTTTCGGACAAGAACTCATCTGTTACACGGGTACTTCAATGTTTTTTGAACTTATTTGAACTCCGTACTTCTTTTGTGTTCAGTATGCAGCATTGAAAGCAACGTCATCAATTTCCAACATGTTCTGACATCATTTGTTGTTTTTCGGTCATTTACCTAATTGTTTAGAGAGCTAAATGACCGTGAAATTAAAAATCACTACAAAGTGAATCCTGAAAATGTTGAAACTTGGCATGGTATCATCATTTCACCCGCATAGCATGTGCGAAAGAGTAGAGAGGGTCACGGCAAAAATTGGACGCACTTCGTGTACAAACTGGACAAACTCTTTCGGAGTATTAGGGTTTCGGACGAGAACTCATCTGTTACACGGGCACTTCAATGTTTTTTAAACTTATTTGAACTCCGGACTTCTTTTGTGTTCAGTATGCAGCATTCAAAGCGACGTTATCAATTTCCAACATGTTCTGACATCATTTGTTGTTTTTTGGTCATTTACCTAATTGTTTAGAGAGCTAAATGACCGTGAAATTGAAAATCACTACAAAATGAATTCTGAAAATGTTGAAACTTGGCATGGTATCATCATTTCACCCGCATAGCATGTACGAAAGAGTAGAGATGGTCACGGCAAAAACTGGACGCACTTCATGTACAAACCAGACAAACTCTTTCGGAGTATCAGGGTTTCGGACGAGAACTCATCTGTTACACGGGCACTTCAATGTTTTTTAAACTTATTTGAACTCCGGTCTTCTTTTGTGTTCAGTATGCAGCATTCAAAGCGACGTCATCAATTTCCAACATGTTCTGACATCATTTGTTGTTTTTAGGTCATTTACCTAATTGTTTAGAGAGGTAAATGACCGTGAAATTGAAAATCACTACAAAATGAATTCTGAAAATGTTGAAACTTGTCATGGTATCATCATTTCACCCGCATAGCATGTGCGAAAGAGTAGAGAGGGTCACGGAAAAAACTGGACGCACTTCGTGTACAAACTGGACAAACTCTTTCGGAGTATCAGGGTTTCGGACGAGAACTCATCTGTTACACGGGCACTTCAATGTTTTTTAAACTTATTTGAACTTCGGACTTCTTTTGTGTTCAGTATGCAGCATTCAAAGCGACGTCATCAATTTCCAACATGTTCTGACATCATTTGTTATTTTTCGGTCATTTACCTAATTGTTTAGAGAGCTAAATGACCGTGAAATTGAAAATCACTACAAAATGAACTCTGAAAATGTTGAAACTTGGCATGGTATCATAATTTCACCCGCATAGCATGTGCGAAAGAGTAGAGAGGGTCACGGCAAAAATTGGACGCACTTCGTGTACAAACTGGACAAACTCTTTCGGAGTATCAGGGTTTCGGATGAGAACTCTTCTGTTACACGGGCAATTCAATGTTTTTTAAACTTATTTGAACTCCGGACTTCTTTTGTGTTCAGTATGCAGCATTCAAAGCGACGTTATCAATTTCCAACATGTTCTGACATCATTTGTTGTTTTTTGGTCATTTACCTAATTGTTTAGAGAGCTAAATGACCGTGAAATTGAAAACCACTACAAAATGAATTCTGAAAATGTTGAAACTTGGCATGGTATCATCATTTCACCCGCATAGCATGTACGAAAGAGTAGAGACGGTCACGGCAAAAACTGGACGCACTTCGTGTACAAACTGGACAAACTCTTTCGGAGTATCAGGGTTTCGGACAAGAACTCATCTGTTACACGGGTACTTCAATGTTTTTTGAACTTATTTGAACTCCGTACTTCTTTTGTGTTCAGTATGCAGCATTGAAAGCAACGTCATCAATTTCCAACATGTTCTGACATCATTTGTTGTTTTTCGGTCATTTACCTAATTGTTTAGAGAGCTAAATGACCGTGAAATTAAAAATCACTACAAAGTGAATCCTGAAAATGTTGAAACTTGGCATGGTATCATCATTTCACCCGCATAGCATGTGCGAAAGAGTAGAGAGGGTCACGGCAAAAATTGGACGCACTTCGTGTACAAACTGGACAAACTCTTTCGGAGTATTAGGGTTTCGGACGAGAACTCATCTGTTACACGGGCACTTCAATGTTTTTTAAACTTATTTGAACTCCGGACTTCTTTTGTGTTCAGTATGCAGCATTCAAAGCGACGTTATCAATTTCCAACATGTTCTGACATCATTTGTTGTTTTTTGGTCATTTACCTAATTGTTTAGAGAGCTAAATGACCGTGAAATTGAAAATCACTACAAAATGAATTCTGAAAATGTTGAAACTTGGCATGGTATCATCATTTCACCCGCATAGCATGTACGAAAGAGTAGAGATGGTCACGGCAAAAACTGGACGCACTTCATGTACAAACCAGACAAACTCTTTCGGAGTATCAGGGTTTCGGACGAGAACTCATCTGTTACACGGGCACTTCAATGTTTTTTAAACTTATTTGAACTCCGGTCTTCTTTTGTGTTCAGTATGCAGCATTCAAAGCGACGTCATCAATTTCCAACATGTTCTGACATCATTTGTTGTTTTTAGGTCATTTACCTAATTGTTTAGAGAGGTAAATGACCGTGAAATTGAAAATCACTACAAAATGAATTCTGAAAATGTTGAAACTTGGCATGGTATCATCATTTCACCCGCATAGCATGTGCGAAAGAGTAGAGAGGGTCACGGAAAAAACTGGACGCACTTCGTGTACAAACTGGACAAACTCTTTCGGAGTATCAGGGTTTCGGACGAGAACTCATCTGTTACACGGGCACTTCAATGTTTTTTAAACTTATTTGAACTTCGGACTTCTTTTGTGTTCAGTATGCAGCATTCAAAGCGACGTCATCAATTTCCAACATGTTCTGACATCATTTGTTATTTTTCGGTCATTTACCTAATTGTTTAGAGAGCTAAATGACCGTGAAATTGAAAATCACTACAAAACGAACTCTGAAAATGTTGAAACTTGGCATGGTATCATAATTTCACCCGCATAGCATGTGCGAAAGAGTAGAGAGGGTCACGGCAAAAATTGGACGCACTTCGTGTACAAACTGGACAAACTCTTTCGGAGTATCAGGGTTTCGGATGAGAACTCTTCTGTTACACGGGCAATTCAATGTTTTTAAAACTTATTTGAACTCCGGACTTCTTTTGTGTTCAGTATGCAGCATTCAAAGTGAGGTTATCAATTTCCAACATGTTCTGACATCATTTGTTGTTTTTTGGTCATTTACCTAATTGTTTAGAGAGCTAAATGACCGTGAAATTGAAAATCACTACAAAATGAATTCTGAAAATGTTGAAACTTGGCATGGTATCATCATTTCACCCGCATAGCATGTACGAAAGAGTAGAGATGGTCACGGCAAAAACTGGACGCACTTCGTGTACAAACTGGACAAACTCTTTCGGAGTATCAGGGTTTCGGACGAGAACTCATCTGTTACACGGGCACTTCAATGTTTTTTAAACTTATTTGAACTCCGGACTTCTTTTGTGTTCAGTATGCAGCATTCAAAGCGACGTCATCAATTTCCAACATGTTCTGACATCATTTGTTGTTTTTAGGTCATTTACCTAATTGTTTAGAGAGGTAAATGACCGTGAAATTGAAAATCACTACAAAATGAATTCTAAAAATGTTGAAACTTGGCATTGTATCATCATTTCACCCGCATAGCATGTGCGAAAGAGTAGAGAGGGTCACGGAAAAAACTGTACGCACTTCGTGTACAAACTGGACAAACTCTTTCGGAGTATCAGGGTTTCGGACGAGAACTCATCTGTTACACGGGCACTTCAATGTTTTTTAAACTTATTTGAACTCCGGACTTCTTTTGTGTTCAGTATGCAGCATTCAAAGCGACGTCATCAATTTCCAACATGTTCTGACATCATTTGTTATTTTTCGGTCATTTACCTAATTGTTTAGAGAGCTAAATGACCGTGAAATTGAAAATCACTACAAAATGAACTCTGAAAATGTTGAAACTTGGCATGGTATCATAATTTCACCCGCATAGCATGTGCGAAAGAGTAGAGAGGGTCACAGCAAAAACTGGACGCACTTCGTGTACAAAATGGACAAACTCTTTCGGAGTATCAGGGTTTGGGACGAGAACTCATCTGTTACACGGGCACTTCAATGTTTTTTAAACTTATTTGAACTCCGGACTTCTTTTGTGTTCAGTATGCAGCATTCAAAGCGACGTCATCAATTTCCAACATGTTCTGACATCATTTGTTGTTTTTCGGTCATTTACCTAATTGTTTAGAGAGCTAAATGACCGTGAAATTGAAAAGCACTACAAAATGAATTCTGAAAATGTTGAAACTTGGCATGGTATCATCATTTCACCCGCATAGCATGTGAGAAAGAGTAGAGAGGGTCACGGCAAAAACTGGACGCACTTCGTGTGCAAAATGGACAAACTCTTTCAAAGTATTAAGGATTCGGACGAGAACTCATCTGTTACACGGGCACTTCAATGTTTTTTAAACTTATTTGAACTCCGGACTTCTTTTGTGTTCAGTAAGCAGCATTCAAAGTGACATCATCAATTTCCAACATGTTCTGACATCATTTGTTGTTTTTCGGTCATTTACCTAATTGTTTAGAGAGCTAAATGATCGTGAAATTGAAAATCACTACAAAATGAATTCTGAAAATGTTGAAACTTGGCATGGTATCATCATTTCACCCGCATAGCATGTGCGAAAGAGTAGAGAGGGTCACGGCAAAAACTGGACGCACTTCGTGTACAAACTGGACAAACTCTTTCGGAGTATCAGGGTTTCGGACGAGAACTCATCTGTTACACGACCACTTCAATGTTTTTTAAATTTATTTGAACTCCGGACTTCTTTTGTGTTCAGTATGCAGCATTCAAAGCGACGTCATCAATTTCCAACATGTTCTGACATCATTTGTTGTTTTTCGGTCATTTACCTAATTGTTTAGAGAGCTAAATGATCGTGAAATTGAAAATCACTACAAAATGAATTCTGAAAATGTTGAAACTTGGCATGGTATCATCATTTCACCCGCATAGCATGTGCGAAAGAGTAGAGAGGGTCACGGCAAAAACTGGACGCACTTCGTGTACAAACTGGACAAACTCTTTCGGAGTATCAGGGTTTCGGACGAGAACTCATCTTTTACACGGGCACTTCAATGTTTTTTAAACTTATTTGAACTCCAGACTTCCTTTGTGTTCATTATGCAGCATTCAAAGCGACGTCATCAATTTCCAACATGTTCTGACATCATTTGTTGTTTTTCGGTCATTTACCTAATTGTTTAGAGAGCTAAATGACCGTGAAATTGAAAAGCACTACAAAATGAATTCTGAAAATGTTGAAACTTGGCATGGTATCATCATTTCACCCGCATAGCATGTGCCAAAGAGTAGAGAGGGTCTTGGCAAAAACTGGACGCACTTCGTGTACAAACTGGACAAACTCTTTCGGAGTATCAGGGTTTCGGACGAGAACTCATCTGTTACACGGGCACTTCAATGTTTTTTAAATTTATTTGAACTCCGGACTTCTTTTGTGTTCAGTATGCAGCATTCAAAGCGACGTCATCAATTTCCAACATGTTCTGACATCATTTGTTGTTTTTCGGTCATTTACCTAATTGTTTAGAGAGCTAAATGATCGTGAAATTGAAAATCACTACAAAATGAATTCTGAAAAAGTTGAAACTTGGCATGGTCTCATCATTTCACCCGCATAGCATGTACGAAAGAGTAGAGAGGGTCACGGCAAAAACTGGACGCACTTCGTGTACAAACTGGACAAACTCTTTCGGAGCATCAGGGTTTCGGACGAGAACTCATCGGTTACACGGGCACTTCAATGTTTTTTAAACTTATTTGAACTCCGGACTTCTTTTGTGTTCAGTATGCAGCATTCAAAGCGACGTCATCAATTTCGAACATGTTCTGACATCATTTGTTGTTTTTCGGTCATTTACCTAATTGTTTAGAGAGCTAAATGACCGTGAAATTGAAAATCACTACAAAATGAATTCTGAAAATGTTGAAACTTGGCACGGTATCATCATTTCACCCGCATAGCATGTACGAAAGAGTAGAGACGGTCACGGCAAAAACTGGACGCACTTCGTGTACAAACTGGACAAACTCTTTCGGAGTATCAGGGTTTCGGACGAGAACTCATCTGTTACACGGGTACTTCAATGTTTTTTAAACTTATTTGAACTTCGGACTTCTTTTGTGTTCAGTATGCAGCATTCAAAGCGACGTCATCAATTTCCAACATGTTCTGACATCATTTGTTATTTTTAGGTCATTTACCTAATTGTTTAGAGAGCTAAATGACCGTGAAATTGAAAATCACTACAAAATGAACTCTGAAAATGTTGAAACTTGGCATGGTATCATAATTTCACCCGCATAGCATGTGCAAAAGAGTAGAGAGGGTCACGGCAAAAATTGGACGCACTTCGTGTACAAACTGGACAAACTCTTTCGGAGTATCAGGGTTTCGGACGAGAACTCATCTGTTACACGGGCAATTCAATGTTTTTTAAACTTATTTGAACTCCGGACTTCTTTTGTGTTCAGTATGCAGCATTCAAAGCGACGTTATCAATTTCCAACATGTTCTGACATCATTTGTTGTTTTTTGGTCATTTACCTAATTGTTTAGAGAGCTAAATGACCGTGAAATTGAAAATCACTACAAAATGAATTCTGAAAATGTTGAAACTTGGCATGGTATCATCATTTCACCCGCATAGCATGTACGAAAGAGTAGAGATGGTCACGGCAAAAACTGGACGCACTTCGTGTACAAACTGGACAAACTCTTTCGGAGTATCAGGGTTTCGGACGAGAACTCATCTGTTACACGGGCACTTCAATGTTTTTTAAACTTATTTGAACTCTGGACTTCTTTTGTGTTCAGTATGCAGCATTCAAAGCGACGTCATCAATTTCCAACATGTTCTGACATCATTTGTTGTTTTTCGGTCATTTACCTAATTGTTTAGAGAGCTAAATGACCGTGAAATTGAAAGTCACTACAAAATGAATTCTGAAAATGTTGAAACTTGGCACGGTATCATCATTTCACCCGCATAGCATGTACGAAAGAGTAGAGACGGTCACGGCAAAAACTGGACGCACTTCGTGTACAACCTGGACAAACTCTTTCGGAGTATCAGGGTTTCGGACGAGAACTCATCTGTTACACGGGTACTTCAATGTTTTTTAAACTTATTTGAACTTCAGACTTCTTTTGTGTTCAGTATGCAGCATTCAAAGCAACGTCATCAATTTCCAACATGTTCTGTCATCATTTGTTATTTTTCGGTCATTTACCTAATTGTTTAGAGAGCTAAATGACCGTGAAATTGAAAATCACTACAAAATGAACTCTGAAAATGTTGAAACTTGGCATGGTATCATAATTTCACCCGCATAGCATGTGCAAAAGAGTAGAGAGGGTCACGGCAAAAATTGGACGCACTTCGTGTACAAACTGGACAAACTCTTTCGGAGTATCAGGGTTTCGGACGAGAACTCATCTGTTACACGGGCAATTCAATGTTTTTTAAACTTATTTGAACTCCGGACTTCTTTTGTGTTCAGTATGCAGCATTCAAAGCGACGTTATCAATTTCCAACATGTTCTGACATCATTTGTTGTTTTTTTGGTCATTTACCTAATTGTTTAGAGAGCTAAATGACCGTGAAATTGAAAATCACTACAAAATGAATTCTGAAAATGTTGAAACTTGGCATGGTATCATCATTTCACCCGCATAGCATGTACGAAAGAGTAGAGATGGTCACGGCAAAAACTGGACGCACTTCGTGTACAAACTGGACAAACTCTTTCGGAGTATCAGGGTTTCGGACGAGAACTCATCTGTTACACGGGCACTTTAATGTTTTTTAAACTTATTTGAACTCCGGACTTCTTTTGTGTTCAGTATGCAGCATTCAAAGCGACGTCATCAATTTCCAACATGTTCTGACATCATTTGTTGTTTTTAGGTCATTTACCTAATTGTTTAGAGAGGTAAATGACCGTGAAATTGAAAATCACTACAAAATGAATTCTAAAAATGTTGAAACATGGCATGGGATCATCATTTCACCCGCATTGCATGTGCGAAAGAGTAGAGAGGGTCACGGAAAAAACTGGACGCACTTCGTGTACAAACTGGACAAACTCTTTTGGAGTATCAGGGTTTCGGACGAGAAATCATCTGTTACACGGGCACTTCAATGTTTTTTAAACTTATTTGAACTCCGGACTTCTTTTGTGTTCAGTATGCAGCATTCAAAGCGTCGTCATCAATTTCCAACATGTTCTGACATCATTTGTTATTTTTTGGTCATTTACCTAATTGTTTAGAGAGCTAAATGACCGTGAAATTGAAAATCACTACAAAATTAACTCTGAAAATGTTGAAACTTGGCATGGTATCATAATTTCACCCGCATTGCATGTGCGAAAGAGTAGAGAGGGTCACGGCAAAAACTGGACGCACTTCGTGTACAAACTGGACAAACTCTTTCGGAGTATCAGGGTTTCGGACGAGAACTCATCTGTTACACGGGCAATTCAATGTTTTTTAAACTTATTTGAACTCCGGACTTCTTTTGTGTTCAGTATGCAGCATTCAAAGCGACGTTATCAATTTCCAACATGTTCTGACATCATTTGTTGTTTTTTGGTCATTTACCTAATTGTTTAGAGAGCTAAATGACCGTGAAATTGAAAACCACTACAAAATGAATTCTGAAAATGTTGAAACTTGGCATGGTATCATCATTTCACCCGCATAGCATGTACGAAAGAGTAGAGACGGTCACGGCAAAAACTGAACGCACTTCGTGTACAAACTGGACAAACTCTTTCGGAGTATCAGGGTTCCGGACGAGAACTCATCTGTTACACGGGTACTTCAATGTTTTTTAAACTTATTTGAACTCCGGACTTCTTTTGTGTTCAGTATGCAGCATTCAAAGCAACGTCATTAATTTCCAACATGTTCTGACATCATTTCATGTTTTTCGGTCATTGACCTAATTGTTTAGAGAGCTAAATGAACGTGAAATTGAAAATCACTACAAAATGAATTCTAAAAATGTTGAAACTTGGCATGGTATCATCATTTCACCCGCATAGCATGTGCGAAAGAGTAGAGAGGGTCACGGCAAAAACTGGACGCACTTCGTGTGCAAAATTGACAAACTCTTTCAGAGTATTAAGGATTCGGACGAGAACTCATCTGTTACACGGGCACTTCAATGTTTTTTAAACTTATTTGAACTCCGGACTTCTTTTGTGTTTAGTAAGCAGCATTCAAAGCGACATCATCAATTTCCAACATGTTCTGACATCATTTGTTGTTTTTCGGTCATTTACCTAATTGTTTAGAGAGCTAAATGACCGTGAAATTGAAAATCACTACAAAATGAATTCTGAAAATGTTGAAACTTGGCACGGTATCATCATTTCACCCGCATAGCATGTGCGAAAGAGTAGAGAGGGTCAGGGCAAAAACTGGACGCACTTCGTGTACAAACTGGACAAACTCTTTCGGAGTATCAGGGTTTCGGACGAGAACTCATCTGTTACACGGGCAATTCAATGTTTTTTAAACTTATTTGAACTCCGGACTTCTTTTGTGTTCAGTATGCAGCATTCAAAGCGACGTTATCAATTTCCAACATGTTCTGACATCATTTGTTGTTTTTTGGTCATTTACCTAATTGTTTAGAGAGCTAAATGACCGTGAAATTGAAAACCACTACAAAATGAATTCTGAAAATGTTGAAACTTGGCATGGTATCATCATTTCACCCGCATAGCATGTACGAAAGAGTAGAGACGGTCACGGCAAAAACTGAACGCACTTCGTGTACAAACTGGACAAACTCTTTCGGAGTATCAGGGTTCCGGACGAGAACTCATCTGTTACACGGGTACTTCAATGTTTTTTAAACTTATTTGAACTCCGGACTTCTTTTGTGTTCAGTATGCAGCATTCAAAGCAACGTCATTAATTTCCAACATGTTCTGACATCATTTCATGTTTTTCGGTCATTGACCTAATTGTTTAGAGAGCTAAATGAACGTGAAATTGAAAATCACTACAAAATGAATTCTAAAAATGTTGAAACTTGGCATGGTATCATCATTTCACCCGCATAGCATGTGCGAAAGAGTAGAGAGGGTCACGGCAAAAACTGGACGCACTTCGTGTGCAAAATTGACAAACTCTTTCAGAGTATTAAGGATTCGGACGAGAACTCATCTGTTACACGGGCACTTCAATGTTTTTTAAACTTATTTGAACTCCGGACTTCTTTTGTGTTTAGTAAGCAGAATTCAAAGCGACATCATCAATTTCCAACATGTTCTGACATCATTTGTTGTTTTTCGGTCATTTACCTAATTGTTTAGAGAGCTAAATGACCGTGAAATTGAAAATCACTACAAAATGAATTCTGAAAATGTTGAAACTTGGCACGGTATCATCATTTCACCCGCATAGCATGTACGAAAGAGTAGAGACGGTCACGGCAAAAACTGGACGCACTTCGTGTACAAACTGGACAAACTCTTTCGGAGTATCAGGGTTTCGGACGAGAACTCATCTGTTACACGGGTACTTCAATGTTTTTTAAACTTATTTGAACTTCAGACTTCTTTTGTGTTCAGTATGCAGCATTCAAAGCAACGTCATCAATTTCCAACATGTTCTGTCATCATTTGTTATTTTTCGGTCATTTACCTAATTGTTTAGAGAGCTAAATGACCGTGAAATTGAAAATCACTACAAAATGAACTCTGAAAATGTTGAAACTTGGCATGGTATCATAATTTCACCCGCATAGCATGTGCAAAAGAGTAGAGAGGGTCACGGCAAAAATTGGACGCACTTCGTGTACAAACTGGACAAACTCTTTCGGAGTATCAGGGTTTCGGACGAGAACTCATCTGTTACACGGGCAATTCAATGTTTTTTAAACTTATTTGAACTCCGGACTTCTTTTGTGTTCAGTATGCAGCATTCAAAACGACGTTATCAATTTCCAACATGTTCTGACATCATTTGTTGTTTTTTGGTCATTTACCTAATTTTTTAGAGAGCTAAATGACCGTGAAATTGAAAATCACTACAAAATGAATTCTGAAAATGTTGAAACTTGGCATGGTATCATCATTTCACCCGCATAGCATGTACGAAAGAGTAGAGATGGTCACGGCAAAAACTGGACGCACTTCGTGTACAAACTGGACAAACTCTTTCGGAGTATCAGGGTTTCGAACGAGAACTCATCTGTTACACGGGCACTTCAATGTTTTTTAAACTTATTTGAACTCCGGACTTCTTTTGTGTTCAGTATGCAGCATTCAAAGCGACGTCATCAATTTCCAACATGTTCTGACATCATTTGTTGTTTTTAGGTCATTTACCTAATTGTTTAGAGAGGTAAATGACCGTGAAATTGAAAATCACTACAAAATGAATTCTAAAAATGTTGAAACTTGGCATGGGATCATCATTTCACCCGCATTGCATGTGCGAAAGAGTAGAGAGGGTCACGGAAAAAACTGGACGCACTTCGTGTACAAACTGGACAAACTCTTTCGGAGTATCAGGGTTTCGGACGAGAACTCATCTGTTACACGGGCACTTCAATGTTTTTTAAACTTATTTGAACTCCGGACTTCTTTTGTGTTCAGTATGCAGCATTCAAAGCGTCGTCATCAATTTCCAACATGTTCTGACATCATTTGTTATTTTTCGGTCATTTACCTAATTGTTTAGAGAGCTAAATGACCGTGAAATTGAAAATCACTACAAAATTAACTCTGAAAATGTTGAAACTTGGCATGGTATCATAATTTCACCCGCATTGCATGTGCGAAAGAGTAGAGAGGGTCACGGCAAAAACTGGACGCACTTCGTGTACAAACTAGACAAACTCTTTCGGAGTATCAGGGTTTCGGACGAGAACTCATCTGTTACACGGGCAATTCAATGTTTTTTAAACTTATTTGAACTCCGGACTTCTTTTGTGTTCAGTATGCAGCATTCAAAGCGACGTTATCAATTTCCAACATGTTCTGACATCATTTGTTGTTTTTTGGTCATTTACCTAATTGTTTAGAGAGCTAAATGACCGTGAAATTGAAAACCACTACAAAATGAATTCTGAAAATGTTGAAACTTGGCATGGTATCATCATTTCACCCGCATAGCATGTACGAAAGAGTAGAGACGGTCACGGCAAAAACTGGACGCACTTCGTGTACAAACTGGACAAACTCTTTCGGAGTATCAGGGTTCCGGACGAGAACTCATCTGTTACACGGGTACTTCAATGTTTTTTAAACTTATTTGAACTCCGGACTTCTTTTGTGTTCAGTATGCAGCATTCAAAGCAACGTCATTAATTTCCAACATGTTCTGACATCATTTCATGTTTTTCGGTCATTGACCTAATTGTTTAGAGAGCTAAATGAACGTGAAATTGAAAATCACTACAAAATGAATTCTAAAAATGTTGAAACTTGGCATGGTATCATCATTTCACCCGCATAGCATGTGCGAAAGAGTAGAGAGGGTCACGGCAAAAACTGGACGCACTTCGTGTGCAAAATTGACAAACTTTTTCAGAGTATTAAGGATTCGGACGAGAACTCATCTGTTACACGGGCACTTCAATGTTTTTTAAACTTATTTGAACTCCGGACTTCTTTTGTGTTTAGTAAGCAGCATTCAAAGCGACATCATCAATTTCCAACATGTTCTGACATGATTTGTTGTTTTTCGGTCATTTACCTAATTGTTTAGAGAGCTAAATGACCGTGAAATTGAAAATCACTACAAAATGAATTCTGAAAATGTTGAAACTTGGCACGGTATCATCATTTCACCCGCATAGCATGTACGAAAGAGTAGAGACGGTCACGGCAAAAACTGGACGCACTTCATGTACAAACTGGACAAACTCTTTCGGAGTATCAGGGTTTCGGACGAGAACTCATCTGTTACACGGGTACTTCAATGTTTTTTAAACTTATTTGAACTTCAGACTTCTTTTGTGTTCAGTATGCAGCATTCAAAGCAACGTCATCAATTTCCAACATGTTCTGTCATCATTTGTTATTTTTCGGTCATTTACCTAATTGTTTAGAGAGCTAAATGACCGTGAAATTGAAAATCACTACAAAATGAACTTTGAAAATGTTGAAACTTGGCATGGTATCATAATTTCACCCGCATAGCATGTGCAAAAGAGTAGAGAGGGTCACGGCAAAAATTGGACGCACTTCGTGTACAAACTGGACAAACTCTTTCAGAGTATCAGGGTTTCGGACGAGAACTCATCTGTTACACGGGCAATTCAATGTTTTTTAAACTTATTTGAACTCCGGACTTCTTTTGTGTTCAGTATGCAGCATTCAAAGCGACGTTATCAATTTCCAACATGTTCTGACATCATTTGTTGTTTTTTGGTCATTTACCTAATTGTTTAGAGAGCTAAATGACCGTGAAATTGAAAATCACTACAAAATGAATTCTGAAAATGTTGAAACTTGGCATGGTATCATCATTTCACCCGCATAGCATGTACGAAAGAGTAGAGATGGTCACGGCAAAAACTGGACGCACTTCGTGTACAAACTGGACAAACTCTTTCGGAGTATCAGGGTTTCGGACGAGAACTCATCTGTTACACGGGCACTTCAATGTTTTTTAAACTTATTTGAACTCCGGACTTCTTTTGTGTTCAGTATGCAGCATTCAAAGCAACGTCATCAATTTCCAACATGTTCTGACATCATTTGTTGTTTTTAGGTCATTTACCTAATTGTTTAGAGAGGTAAATCACCGTGAAATTGAAAATCACTACAAAATGAATTCTAAAAATGTTGAAACTTGGCATGGGATCATCATTTCACCCGCATTGCATGTGCGAAAGAGTAGAGAGGGTCACGGAAAAAACTGGACGCACTTCGTGTACAAATTGGACAAACTCTTTCGGAGTATCAGGGTTTCGGACGAGAACTCATCTGTTACACGGGCACTTCAATGTTTTTTAAACTTATTTGAACTCCGGACTTCTTTTGTGTTCAGTATGCAGCATTCAAAGCGTCGTCATCAATTTCCAACATGTTCTGACATCATTTGTTATTTTTCGGTCATTTACCTAATTGTTTAGAGAGCTAAATGACCGTGAAATTGAAAATCACTACAAAATTAACTCTGAAAATGTTGAAACTTGGCATGGTATCATAATTTCACCCGCATTGCATGTGCGAAAGAGTAGAGAGGGTCACGGCAAAAACTGGACGCACTTCGTGTACAAACTGGACAAACTCTTTCGGAGTATCAGGGTTTCGGACGAGAACTCATCTGTTACACGGGCAATTCAATGTTTTTTAAACTTATTTGAACTCCGGACTTCTTTTGTGTTCAGTATGCAGCATTCAAAGCGACGTTATCAATTTCCAACATGTTCTGACATCATTTGTTGTTTTTTGGTCATTTACCTAATTGTTTAGAGAGCTAAATGACCGTGAAATTGAAAACCACTACAAAATGAATTCTGAAAATGTTGAAACTTGGCATGGTATCATCATTTCACCCGCATAGCATGTACGAAAGAGTAGAGACGGTCACGGCAAAAACTGGACGCACTTCGTGTACAAACTGGACAAACTCTTTCGGAGTATCAGGGTTCCGGACGAGAACTCATCTGTTACACGGGTACTTCAATGTTTTTTAAACTTATTTGAACTCCGGACTTCTTTTGTGTTCAGTATGCAGCATTCAAAGCAACGTCATTAATTTCCAACATGTTCTGACATCATTTCATGTTTTTCGGTCATTGACCTAATTGTTTAGAGAGCTAAATGAACGTGAAATTGAAAATCACTACAAAATGAATTCTAAAAATGTTGAAACTTGGCATGGTATCATCATTTCACCCGCATAGCATGTGCGAAAGAGTAGAGAGGGTCACGGCAAAAACTGGACGCACTTCGTGTGCAAAATTGACAAACTCTTTCAGAGTATTAAGGATTCGGACGAGAACTCATCTGTTACACGGGCACTTCAATGTTTTTTAAACTTATTTGAACTCCGGACTTCTTTTGTGTTTAGTAAGCAGCATTCAAAGCGACATCATCAATTTCCAACATGTTCTGACATCATTTGTTGTTTTTCGGTCATTTACCTAATTGTTTAGAGAGCTATATGATCGTGAAATTGAAAATCACTACAAAATGAACTCTGAAAATGTTGAAACTTGGCATGGTATCATCATTTCACCCGCATAGCATGTACGAAAGAGTAGAGAGGGTCATGGCAAAAACTGGACGCACTTCGTGTACAAACTGGACAAACTCTTTCGGAGTATCATGGTTTCGGACGAGAACTCATCTGTTATACGGGCACTTCAATGTTTTTTAAGCTTATTTGAACTCCGGACTTCTTTTGTGTTCAGTATGCAGCATTCAAAGCAACGTTATCAATTTCCAATATGTTCTGACATCATTTGTTGTTTTTTGGTCATTTACCTAATTGTTTAGAGAGCTAAATGACCGTGAAATTGAAAATCACTACAAAATGAATTCTGAAAATGTTGAAACTTGGCATGGTATCATCATTTCACCCGCATAGCATGTACAAAAGAGTAGAGACGGTCACGGGAAAAACTGGACGCACTTCGTGTACAAACTGGACAAACTATTTCGGAGTATCAGGGTTTCGGACGAGAACTCATCTATTACACGGGCACTTCAATGTTTTTTAAACTTATTTGAACTCCGGACTTCTTTTGTGTTCAGTATGCAGCATTCAGTGCGATGTCATCAATTTCCAACATGTTCTGACATCATTTGTTGTTTTTCGGTCATTTACCTAATTGTTTGGAGAGCTAAATGACCGTGAAATTGAAAATCACTACAAAATGAAATCTGAAAATGTTGAAACTTGGCATGGTATCATCATTTCACCCGCATAGCATGTGCGAAAGGGTAGGGAGGGTCACAGCAAAAACTGGACGCACTTCATGTACAAACTGGACAAACTCTTTCGGAGTATCAAGGATTCGGACGAGAACTCATCTGTTACACGGGCACTTCAATGTTTTTTAAACTTATTTGAACTCCGGACTTCTTTTGTGTTCAGTAAGCAGCATTCAAAGCGATATCATCCATTTCCAACATGTTCTGATATCATTTGTTGTTTTTCGGTCATTTACCTAATTGTTTAGAGAGCTAAATGACCGTGAAATTGAAAATCACTACAAAATGAATTCTGAAAATGTTGAAACTTTGCATGGTATTATCATTTCACCCGCATAGCATGTATGAAAGAGTAGAGAGGGTCACGGCAAAAACTGGACGCACTTCGTGTACAAACTGGACAAACTCTTTCGGAGTATCAGGGTTTCGGACAAGAACTCATCTGTTACACGGCCACTTCAATGTTTTTTAAATTTGTTTGAACTCCGGACTTCTTTTGTGTTCAGTATGCAGCACTCAAAGCGACACCATCAATTTCCAACATATTCTGACATTATTTATTGTTTTTCAGTCATTTACCTAATTGTTTCGAGAGCTAAATGATAGTGAAATTGAAAATCACTACAAAATGAATTCTGAAAAAGTTGAAACCTGGCATGGTATCATCATTTCACCCGCATAGCATGTACGAAAGAGTAGAGAGGGTCACGGCAAAAACTGGACGCACTTCATGTACAAACTGGACAAACTCTTTCGGAGTATCAGGGTTTCAGACAAGAACTCATCTGTTACACGGGCACTTCAATGTTTTTTAAATTTATTTGAACTCCGGACTTCTTTTGTGTTCAGTATGCAGCATTCAAAGCGACGTCATCAATTTCCAACATGTTCCGACATCATTTGTTGTTTTTCGGTCATTTACCTAATTGTTTATAGAGCTAAATGATCGTGAAATTGAAAGTCACTAAAAATGAATTCTGAAAAAGTTGAAACTTGGCATGGTATCATCATTTCACCCGCATAGCATGTACGAAAGAGTAGAGAGGGTCACGGCAAAAACTGGACGCACTTCGTGTACAAACTGGACAAACTCTTTCGGAGCATCAGGGTTTCGGACGAGAACTCATCTGTTACACGGGCACTTCAATGTTTTTTAAACTTATTTGAACTCCGGACTTCTTTCGTGTTCAGTATGCAGCATTCAAAGCGACATTATCAATTTCCAACATGTTCTGACATCTTTTGTTGTTTTTCGGTCATTTACCTAATTGTTTAGAGAGCTAAATGACCATGAAATTGAAAATCACTACAAAATGAATTCTGAAAGTGTTGAAACTTGGCATGGTATCATCATTTCACCCGCATAGCATGTGCGAAAGAGTAGAGAGGGTCACGGCAAAAATTGGACGCACTTCGTGTACAAACTGGACAAACTCTTTCGGAGTATCAGGGTTTCGGACGAGAACTCATCTTTTACACGGGTACTTCAATGTTTTTTAAACTTATTTGAACTCCAGACTTCTTTTGTGTTCATTATGCAGCATTCAAAGCGACGTCATCAATTTCCAACATGTTCTGACATCATTTGTTGTTTTTTGGTCATTTACCTAATTGTTTAGAGAGCTAAATGACCGTGAAATTGAAAAGCACTACAAAATGAATTCTGAAAATGTTGAAACTTGGCATGGTATCATCATTTCACCCGCATAGCATGTGCGAAAGAGTAGAGAGGGTCTTGGCAAAAACTGGACGCACTTCGTGTACAAACTGGACAAACTCTTTCGGAGTATCAGGGTTTCGGACGAGAACTCATCTGTTACACGGGCACTTCAATGTTTTTTAAATTTATTTGAACTCCGGACTTCTTTTGTGTTCAGTATGCAGCATTCAAAGCGACGTCATCAATTTCCAACATGTTCCGACATCATTTGTTGTTTTTCGGTCATTTACCTAATTGTTTATAGAGCTAAATGATCGTGAAATGGAAAGTCACTAAAAATGAATTCTGAAAATGTTGAAACTTGGCATGGTATCATCATTTCACCCACATAGCATTTGTGAAAGAGTAGAGAGGGTCACGGCAAAAACTGGACGCACTTCGTGTACAAACTGGACAAACTCTTTCGGAGTATCAGGGTTTCGGACGAGAACTCATCTGTTACACGGCCACTTCATTGTTTTTTAAACTTATTTGAACTCCGGACTTCTTTTGTGCTCAGTATGCATCATTCAAAGCAACGTCATCAATTTCCAACATGTTCTTACATCATTTGTTGTTTTTCGGCCATTTACCTAATTGTTTAGAGAGCTAAATGACCGTGAAATTGAAAATCACTACAAAATGAATTCTCAAAATGTTGAAACTTGGCATGGTATCATCATTTCACTCGCATAGCATGTGCGAAAGAGTAGAGAGGGTCACGACAAAAACTGGACGCACTTCGTGTACAAACTGGACAAACTCTTTCGGAGTATTAGGGTTTCGGACAAGAACTCATCTGTTACATGGGTACTTCAATGTTTTTTAAACTTATTTGAATTCCGGACTTCTTTTGTGTTCAGTATGCAGCATTGAAATCAACGTCATCAATTTCCAACATGTTCTGACATTGTTTGTTGTTTTTCGGTCATTTACCTAATTGTTTAGAGAGCTAAATGACCATGAAATTGAAAATCACTACAAAATGAATTCTGAAAATGTTGAAACTTGGCATGGTATTGTCATTTCACCCGCATAGCATGTGCGCAAGAGTAGAGAGGGTCACGGCCAAAATTGGACGCACTTCGTGTACAAACTGGACAAACTCTTTCGGAGTATCAGGGTTTCGGACGAGAACTCATCTGTTATACGGGCACTTCAATGTTTTTTAAGCTTATTTGAACTCCGGACTTCTTTTGTGTTCAGTATGCAGCATTCAAAGCAACGTTATCAATTTCCAACATGTTCTGACATCATTTGTTGTTTTTTGGTCATTTACCTAATTGTTTAGAGAGCTAAATGACCGTGAAATTGAAAATCACTACAAAATGAATTCTGAAAATGTTGAAACTTGGCATGGTATCATCATTTCACCCGCATAGCATGTACAAAAGAGTAGAGACGGTCACAGGAAAAACTGGACGCACTTCGTGTACAAACTGGACAAACTATTTCGGAGTATCAGGGTTTCGGACGAGAACTCATCTATTACACGGGCACTTCAATGTTTTTTAAACTTATTTGAACTCCGGACTTCTTTTGTGTTCAGTATGCAGCATTCAGTGCGATGTCATCAATTTCCAACATGTTCTGACATCATTTGTTGTTTTTCGGTCATTTACCTAATTGTTTAGAGAGCTAAATGACCGTGAAATTGAAAATCACTACAAAATGAAATCTGAAAATGTTGAAACTTGGCATGGTATCATCATTTCACCCGCATAGCATGTGCGAAAGAGTAGGGAGGGTCACAGCAAAAACTGGACGCACTTCGTGTACAAACTGGACAAACTCTTTCGGAGTATCAAGGATTCGGACGAGAACTCATCTGTTACACGGGCACTTCAATGTTTTTTAAACTTATTTGAACTCCGGACTTCTTTTGTGTTCAGTAAGCAGCATTCAAAGCGACATCATCCATTTCCAACATGTTCTGATATCATTTGTTGTTTTTCGGTCATTTACCTAATTGTTTAGAGAGCTAAATGACCGTGAAATTGAAAATCACTACAAAATGAATTCTGAAAATGTTCAAACTTTGCATGGTATTATCATTTCACCCGCATAGCATGTGCGAAAGAGTAGAGAGGGTCACGGAAAAAACTGGACGCACTTCATGTACAAACTGGACAAACTCTTTCGGAGTATCAGGGTTTCGGACAAGAACTCATCTGTTACACGGCCACTTCAATGTTTTTTAAATTTGTTTGAACTCCGGACTTTTTTTGTGTTCAGTATGCAGCACTCAAAGCGACACCATCAATTTCCAACATATTCTGACATCATTTATTGTTTTTCAGTCATTGACCTAATTGTTTCGAGAGCTAAATGATAGTGAAATTGAAAATCACTACAAAATGAATTCTGAAAAAGTTGAAACCTGGCATGGTATCATCATTTCACCCGCATAGCATGTACGAAAGAGTAGAGAGGGTCACGGCAAAAACTGGACGCACTTCGTGTACAAACTCGACAAACTCTTTCGGAGTATCAGGGTTTCAGACAAGAACTCATCTGTTACACGGGCACTTCAATGTTTTTTAAATTTATTTGAACTCCGGACTTCTTTTGTGTTCAGTATGCAGCATTCAAAGCGACGTCATCAATTTCCAACATGTTCCGACATCATTTGTTGTTTTTCGGTCATTTACCTAATTGTTTATAGAGCTAAATGATCGTGAAATTGAAAGTCACTAAAAATGAATTCTGAAAATGTTGAAACTTGGCATGGTATCATCATTTCACGCGCATAGCATGTGCGAAAGAGTAGAGAGGGTCACGACAAAAACTGGACGCACTTCGTGTACAAACTGGTTAAACTCTTTCGGAGTATCAGGGTTTCGGACAAGAACTCATCTGTTACATGGGTACTTCAATGTTTTTTAAACTTATTTGAAGTCCGGACTTCTTTTGTGTTCAGTATGCAGCATTGAAATCAACGTCATCAATTTCCAACATGTTCTGACATTGTTTGTTGTTTTTCGGTCATTTACCTAATTGTTTAGAGAGCTAAATGACCGTGAAATTGAAAATCACTACAAAATGAATTCTGAAAATGTTGAAACTTGGCATGGTATCATCATTTCACTCGCATAGCATGTGCGAAAGAGTAGAGAGGGTCACGACAAAAACTGGACGCACTTCGTGTACAAACTGGACAAACTCTTTCGGAGTATCAGGGTTTCGGACAAGAACTCATCTGTTACATGGGTACTTCAATGTTTTTTAAACTTATTTGAACTCCGGACTTCTTTTGTGTTCAGTATGCAGCATTGAAATCAACGTCATCAATTTCCAACATGTTCTGACATTGTTTGTTGTTTTTCGGTCATTTACCTAATTGTTTAGAGAGCTAAATGACCGTGAAATTGAAAATCACTACAAAATGAATTCTGAAAATGTTGAAACTTGGCATGGTATCATCATTTCACCCGCATAGCATGTGCGAAAGAGTAGAGAGGGTCACGGCCAAAATTGGACGCACTTCGTGTACAAACTGGACAAACTCTTTCGGAGTATCAGGGTTTCGGACGAGAACTCATCTGTTATACGGGCACTTCAATGTTTTTTAAGCTTATTTGAACTCCGGACTTCTTTTGTGTTCAGTATGCAGCATTCAAAGCAACATTATCAATTTCCAACATGTTCTGACATCATTTGTTGTTTTTTGGTCATTTACCTAATTGTTTAGAGAGCTAAATGACCGTGAAATTGAAAATCACTACAAAATGAATTCTGAAAATGTTGAAACTTGGCATGGTATCATCATTTCACCCGCATAGCATGTACAAAAGAGTAGAGACGGTCACGGGAAAAACTGGACGCACTTCGTGTACAAACTGGACAAACTATTTCGGAGTATCAGGGTTTCGGACGAGAACTCATCTATTACACGGGCACTTCAATGTTTTTTAAACTTATTTGAACTCCGGACTTCTTTTGTGTTCAGTATGCAGCATTCAGTGCGATGTCATCAATTTCCAACATGTTCTGACATCATTTGTTGTTTTTCGGTCATTTACCTAATTGTTTAGAGAGCTAAATGACCGTGAAATTGAAAATCACTACAAAATGAAATCTGAAAATGTTGAAACTTGGCATGGTATCATCATTTCACCCGCATAGCATGTGCGAAAGAGTAGGGAGGGTCACAGCAAAAACTGGACGCACTTCGTGTACAAACTGGACAAACTCTTTCGGAGTATCAAGGATTCGGACGAGAACTCATCTGTTACACGGGCACTTCAACGTTTTTTAAACTTATTTGAACTCCGGACTTCTTTTGTGTTCAGTAAGCAGCATTCAAAGCGACATCATCCATTTCCAACATGTTCTGATATCATTTGTTGTTTTTCGGTCATTTACCTAATTGTTTAGAGAGCTAAATGACCGTGAAATTGAAAATCACTACAAAATGAATTCTGAAAATGTTCAAACTTTGCATGGTATTATCATTTCACCCGCATAGCATGTGCGAAAGAGTAGAGAGGGTCACGGAAAAAACTGGACGCACTTCATGTACAAACTGGACAAACTCTTTCGGAGTATCAGGGTTTCGGACAAGAACTCATCTGTTACACGGCCACTTCAATGTTTTTTAAATTTGTTTGAACTCCGGACTTCTTTTGTGTTCAGTATGCAGCACTCAAAGCGACACCATCAATTTCCAACATATTCTGACATCATTTATTGTTTTTCAGTCATTGACCTAATTGTTTCGAGAGCTAAATGATAGTGAAATTGAAAATCACTACAAAATGAATTCTGAAAAAGTTGAAACCTGGCATGGTATCATCATTTCACCCGCATAGCATGTACGAAAGAGTAGAGAGGGTCACGGCAAAAACTGGACGCACTTCGTGTACAAACTCGACAAACTCTTTCGCAGTATCAGGGTTTCAGACAAGAACTCATCTGTTACACGGGCACTTCAATGTTTTTTAAATTTATTTGAACTCCGGACTTCTTTTGTGTTCAGTATGCAGCATTCAAAGCGACGTCATCAATTTCCAACATGTTCTGACATCATTTGTTGTTTTTCGGTCATTTACCTAATTGTTTATAGAGCTAAATGATCGTGAAATTGAAAGTCACTAAAAATGAATTCTGAAAATGTTGAAACTTGGCATGGTATCATCATTTCACCCGCATAGCATGTACGAAAGAGTAGAGAGGGTCACGGCAAAAACTGGAGGCACTTCGTGTACAAACTGGACAAACTCTTTCGGAGCATCAGGGTTCCGGACGAGAACTCATCTGTTACACGGGCACTTCAATGTTTTTTAAACTTATTTGAACTCCGGACTTCTTTTGTGTTCAGTATGCGGCATTCAAAGCGACGTCATCAATTTCCAACATGTTCTGACATCATTTGTTGTTTTTCGGTCATTTACCTAATTGTTTAGAGAGCTAAATGACCGTGAAATTGAAAATCACTACAAAATGAATTCTGAAAATGTTGAAACTTGGCATGGTATCATCATTTCACCCGCATAGCATGTGCGAAAGAGTAGAGAGGGTCTTGGGAAAAACTGGACGCACTTCGTGTACAAACTGGACAAACTCTTTCGGAGTATCAGGGTTTCGGACGAGAACTCATCTGTTACACGGGCACTTCAATGTTTTTTAAAGTTATTTGAACTCCGGACTTCTTTTGTGTTCAGTATGCAGCATTCAAAGCGACGTCATCAATTTCCAACATGTTCCGACATCATTTGTTGTTTTTCGGTCATTTACCTAATTGTTTATAGAGCTAAATGATCGTGAAATTGAAAGTCACTAAAAATGAATTCTGAAAATGTTGAAACTTGGCATGGTATCATCATTTCACCCACATAGCATTTGTGAAAGAGTAGAGAGGGTCACGGCAAAAACTGGATGCACTTCGTGTACAAACTGGACAAACTCTTTCGGAGTATCAGGGTTTCGGACGAGAACTCATCTGTTACACGGCCACTTCATTGTTTTTTAAACTTATTTGAACTCCGGGCTTCTTTTGTGCTCAGTATGCATCATTCAAAGCAACGTCATCAATTTCCAACATGTTCTTACATTATTTGTTGTTTTTCGGCCATTTACCTAATTGTTTAGAGAGCTAAATGACCGTGAAATTGAAAATCACTACAAAATGAATTCTCAAAATGTTGAAACTTGGCATGGTATCATCATTTCACGCGCATAGCATGTGCGAAAGAGTAGAGAGGGTCACGACAAAAACTGGACGCACTTCGTGTACAAACTGGTTAAACTCTTTCGGAGTATCAGGGTTTCGGACAAGAACTCATCTGTTACATGGGTACTTCAATGTTTTTTAAACTTATTTGAACTCCGGACTTCTTTTGTGTTCAGTATGCAGCATTGAAATCAACGTCATCAATTTCCAACATGTTCTGACATTGTTTGTTGTTTTTCGGTCATTTACCTAATTGTTTAGAGAGCTAAATGACCGTGAAATTGAAAATCACTACAAAATGAATTCTGAAAATGTTGAAACTTGGCATGGTATCATCATTTCACCCGCATAGCATGTGCAAAAGAGTAGAGAGGGTCACGGCCAAAATTGGACGCACTTCGTGTACAAACTGGACAAACTCTTTCGGAGTATCAGGGTTTCGGACAAGAACTCATCTGTTACATGGGTACTTCAATGTTTTATAAACTTATTTGAACTCCGGACTTATTTTGTGTTCAGTATGCAGCATTGAAATCAACGTCATCAATTTCCAACATGTTCTGACATTGTTTGTTGTTTTTCGGTCATTTACCTAATTGTTTAGAGAGCTAAATGACCGTGAAATTGAAAATCACTACAAAATGAATTCTAAAAATGTTGAAACTTGGCATGGTATCATCATTTCACCCGCATAGCATGTGCGAAAGAGTAGAGAGGGTCACGGCCAAAATTGGACGCACTTCGTGTACAAACTGGACAAACTCTTTCGGAGTATCAGGGTTTCGGACGAGAACTCATCTGTTATACGGGCACTTCAATGTTTTTAAGCTTATTTGAACTCCGGACTTCTTTTGTGTTGAGTATGCAGCATTCAAAGCAACGTTATCAATTTCCAACATGTTCTGACATCATTTGTTGTTTTTGGTCATTTACCTAATTGTTTAGAGAGCTAAATGACCGTGAAATTGAAAATCACTACAAAATGAATTCTGAAAATGTTGAAACTTGGCATGGTATCATCATTTCACCCGCATAGCATGTACAAAAGAGTAGAGACGGTCACGGGAAAAACTGGACGCACTTCGTGTACAAACTGGACAAACTATTTCGGAGTATCAGGGTTTCGGACGAGAACTCATCTATTACACGGGCACTTCAATGTTTTTTAAACTTATTTGAACTCCGGACTTCTTTTGTGTACAGTATGCAGCATTCAATGCGATGTCATCAATTTCCAACATGTTCTGACATCATTTGTTGTTTTTCGGTCATTTACCTAATTGTTTAGAGAGCTAAATGACCGTGAAATTGAAAATCACTACAAAATGAAATCTGAAAATGTTGAAACTTGGCATGGTATCATCATTTCACCCGCATAGCATGTGCGAAAGAGTAGGGAGGGTCACAGCAAAAACTGGACGCACTTCGTGTACAAACTGGACAAACTCTTTCGGAGTATCAAGGATTCGGACGAGAACTCATCTGTTACACGGGCACTTCAATGTTTTTTAAACTTATTTGAACTCCGAACTTCTTTTGTGTTTAGTAAGCAGCATTCAAAGCGACATCATCCATTTCCAACATGTTCTGATATCATTTGTTGTTTTTCGGTCATTTACCTAATTGTTTAGAGAGCTAAATGACCGTGAAATTGAAAATCACTACAAAATAAATTCTGAAAATGTTGAAACTTTGCATGGTATTATCATTTCACCCGCATAGCATGTGCGAAAGAGTAGAGAGGGTCACGGAAAAAACTGGACGCACTTCGTGTACAAACTGGACAAACTCTTTCGGAGTATCAGGGTTTCGGACAAGAACTCATCTGTTACACGGCCACTTCAATGTTTTTTAAATTTGTTTGAACTCCGGACTTCTTTTGTGTTCAGTATGCAGCACTCAAAGCGACACCATCAATTTCCAACATATTCTGACATCATTTATTGTTTTTCAGTCATTGACCTAATTGTTTCGAGAGCTAAATGATAGTGAAATTGAAAATCACTACAAAATGAATTCTGAAAAAGTTGAAACCTGGCATGGTATCATCATTTCACCCGCATAGCATGTACGAAAGAGTAGAGAGGGTCACGGCAAAAACTGGACGCACTTCGTGTACAAACTCGACAAACTCTTTCGGAGTATCAGGGTTTCAGACAAGAAATCATCTGTTACACGGGCACTTCAATGTTTTTTAAATTTATTTGAACTCCGAACTTCTTTTGTGTTCAGTATGCAGCATTCAAAGCGACGTCATCAATTTCCAACATGTTCCGACATCATTTGTTGTTTTTCGGTCATTTACCTAATTGTTTATAGAGCTAAATGATCGTGAAATTGAAAGTCACTAAAAATGAATTCTGAAAATGTTGAAACTTGGCATGGTATCATCATTTCACCCGCATAGCATGTACGAAAGAGTAGAGAGGGTCACGGCAAAAACTGGACGCACTTCGTGTACAAACTGGACAAACTCTTTCGGAGCATCAGGGTTTCGGACGAGAACTCATCTGTTACACGGGCACTTCAATGTTTTTTAAACTTATTTGAACTCCGGACTTCTTTTGTGTTCAGTATGCGGCATTCAAAGCGACGTCATCAATTTCCAACATGTTCTGACATCATTTGTTGTTTTTCGGTCATTTACCTAATTGTTTAGAGAGCTAAATGACCGTGAAATTGAAAATCACTACAAAATGAATTCTGAAAATGTTGAAACTTGGCATGGTATCATCATTTCACCCGCATAGCATGTGCGAAAGAGTAGAGAGGGTCTTGGGAAAAACTGGACGCACTTCGTGTACAAACTGGACAAACTCTTTCGGAGTATCAGGGTTTCGGACGAGAACTCATCTGTTACACGGGCACTTCAATGTTTTTTAAAGTTATTTGAACTCCGGACTTCTTTTGTGTTCAGTATGCAGCATTCAAAGCAACGTCATCAATTTCCAACATGTTCCGACATCATTTGTTGTTTTTCGGTCATTTACCTAATTGTTTATAGAGCTAAATGATCGTGAAATTGAAAGTCACTAAAAATGAATTCTGAAAATGTTGAAACTTGGCATGGTATCATCATTTCACCCACATAGCATTTGTGAAAGAGTAGAGAGGGTCACGGCAAAAACTGGATGCACTTCGTGTACAAACTGGACAAACTCTTTCGGAGTATCAGGGTTTCGGACGAGAACTCATCTGTTACACGGCCACTTCATTGTTTTTTAAACTTATTTGAACTCCGGGCTTCTTTTGTGCTCAGTATGCATCACTCAAAGCAACGTCATCAATTTCCAACATGTTCTTACATCATTTGTTGTTTTTCGGCCATTTACCTAATTGTTTAGAGAGCTAAATGACCGTGAAATTGAAAATCACTACAAAATGAATTCTCAAAATGTTGGAACTTGGCATGGTATCATCATTTCACGCGCATAGCATGTGCGAAAGAGTAGAGAGGGTCACGACAAAAACTGGACGCACTTCGTGTACAAACTGGTTAAACTCTTTCGGAGTATCAGGGTTTCGGACAAGAACTCATCTGTTACATGGGTACTTCAATGTTTTTTAAACTTATTTGAACTCCGGACTTCTTTTGTGTTCAGTATGCAGCATTGAAATCAACGTCATCAATTTCCAACATGTTCTGACATTGTTTGTTGTTTTTCGGTCATTTACCTAATTGTTTAGAGAGCTAAATGACCGTGAAATTGAAAATCACTACAAAATGAATTCTGAAAATGTTGAAACTTGGCATGGTATCATCATTTCACCCGCATAGCAAGTGCGAAAGAGTAGAGATGGTCACGGCAAAAACCGGACGCACTTCGTGTACAAACTGGACAAACTCTTTCGGAGTATCAGGGTTTCAGACGAGAACTCATCTGTTACACGGGCACTTCAATGTTTTTTAAACTTATTTGAACTCCGGACTTCTTTTGTGTTCAGTATGCAGCATTCAAAGCGACGTCATCAATTTCCAACATGTTCTGACATCATTTCTTGTTTTTCGGTCATTTACCTAATTGTTTAGAGAGCTAAATGACCGTGAAATTGAAAATCACTACAAAATGAATTCTCAAAATGTTGAAACTTGGCATGGTATCATCATTTCACGCGCATAGCATGTGCGAAAGAGTAGAGAGGGTCACGACAAAAACTGGACGCACTTCGTGTACAAACTGGTTAAACTCTTTCGGAGTATCAGGGTTTCGGACAAGAACTCATCTGTTACATGGGTACTTCAATGTTTTATAAACTTATTTGAACTCCGGACTTATTTTGTGTTCAGTATGCAGCATTGAAATCAACGTCATCAATTTCCAACATGTTCTGACATTGTTTGTTGTTTTTCGGTCATTTACCTAATTGTTTAGAGAGCTAAATGACCGTGAAATTGAAAATCACAACAAAATGAATTCTAAAAATGTTGAAACTTGGCATGGTATCATCATTTCACCCGCATAGCATGTGCGAAAGAGTAGAGAGGGTCACGGCCAAAATTGGACGCACTTCGTGTACAAACTGGACAAACTCTTTCGGAGTATCAGGGTTTCGGACGAGAACTCATCTGTTATACGGGCACTTCAATGTTTTTAAGCTTATTTGAACTCCGGACTTCTTTTGTGTTCAGTATGCAGCATTCAAAGCAACGTTATCAATTTCCAACATGTTCTGACATCATTTGTTGTTTTTGGTCATTTACCTAATTGTTTAGAGAGCTAAATGACCGTGAAATTGAAAATCACTACAAAATGAATTCTGAAAATGTTGAAACTTGGCATGGTATCATCATTTCACCCGCATAGCATGTACAAAAGAGTAGAGACGGTCACGGGAAAAACTGGACGCACTTCGTGTACAAACTGGACAAACTATTTCGGAGTATCAGGGTTTCGGACGAGAACTCATCTATTACATGGGCACTTCAATGTTTTTTAAACTTATTTGAACTCCGGACTTCTTTTGTGTACGGTATGCAGCATTCAATGCGATGTCATCAATTTCCAACATGTTCTGACATCATTTGTTGTTTTTCGGTCATTTACCTAATTGTTTAGAGAGCTAAATGACCGTGAAATTGAAAATCACTACAAAATGAAATCTGAAAATGTTGAAACTTGGCATGGTATCTTCATTTCACCCGCATAGCATGTGCGAAAGAGTAGGGAGGGTCACAGAAAAAACTGGACGCACTTCGTGTACAAACTGGACAAACTCTTTCGGAGTATCAAGGATTCGGACGAGAACTCATCTGTTACACGGGCACTTCAATGTTTTTTAAACTTATTTGAACTCCGAACTTCTTTTGTGTTTAGTAAGCAGCATTCAAAGCGACATCATCCATTTCCAACATGTTCTGATATCATTTGTTGTTTTTCGGTCATTTACCTAATTGTTTAGAGAGCTAAATGACCGTGAAATTGAAAATCACTACAAAATAAATTCTGAAAATGTTGAAACTTTGCATGGTATTATCATTTCACCCGCATAGCATGTGCGAAAGAGTAGAGAGGGTCACGGAAAAAACTGGACGCACTTCGTGTACAAACTGGACTAACTCGTTCGGAGTATCAGGGTTTCGGACAAGAACTCATCTGTTACACGGCCACTTCAATGTTTTTTAAATTTGTTTGAACTCCGGACTTCTTTTGTGTTCAGTATGCAGCACTCAAAGCGACACCATCAATTTCCAACATATTCTGACATCATTTATTGTTTTTCAGTCATTGACCTAATTGATTCGAGAGCTAAATGATAGTGAAATTGAAAATCACTACAAAATGAATTCTGAAAAAGTTGAAACCTGGCATGGTATCATCATTTCACCCGCATAGCATGTACGAAAGAGTAGAGAGGGTCACGGCAAAAACTGGACGCACTTCGTGTACAAACTCGACAAACTCTTTCGGAGTATCAGGGTTTCAGACAAGAACTCATCTGTTACACGGGCACTTCAATGTTTTTTAAATTTATTTGAACTCCGGACTTCTTTTGTGTTCAGTATGAAGCATTCAAAGCGACGTCATCAATTTCCAACATGTTCCGACATCATTTGTTGTTTTTCGGTCATTTACCTAATTGTTTATAGAGCTAAATGATCGTGAAATTGAAAGTCACTAAAAATGAATTCTGAAAATGTTGAAACTTGGCATGGTATCATCATTTCACCCGCATAGCATGTACGAAAGAGTAGAGAGGGTCACGGCAAAAACTGGACGCACTTCGTGTACAAACTGGACAAACTCTTTCGGACCATCAGGGTTTCGGATGAGAACTCATCTATTACACGGGCACTTCAATGTTTTTTAAACTTATTTGAACTCCGGACTTCTTTTGTGTTCAGTATGCGGCATTCAAAGCGACGTCATCAATTTCCAACATGTTCTGACATCATTTGTTGTTTTTCGGTCATTTACCTAATTGTTTAGAGAGCTAAATGACCGTGAAATTGAAAATCACTACAAAATGAATTCTGAAAATGTTGAAACTTGGCATGGTATCATCATTTCACCCGCATAGCATGTGCGAAAGAGTAGAGAGGGTCTTGGGAAAAACTGGACGCACTTCGTGTACAAACTGGACAAACTCTTTCGGAGTATCAGGGTTTCGGACGAGAACTCATCTGTTACACGGGCACTTCAATGTTTTTTAAAGTTATTTGAACTCCGGACTTCTTTTGTGTTCAGTATGCAGCATTCAAAGCGACGTCATCAATTTCCAACATGTTCCGACATCATTTGTTGTTTTTCGGTCATTTACCTAATTGTTTAGAGAGCTAAATGACCGTGAAATTGAAAAGCACTACAAAATGAATTCTGAAAATGTTGAAACTTGGCATGGTATCATCATTTCACCCGCAAAGCATGTGCGAAAGAGTAGAGAGGGTCTTGGCAAAAACTGGACGCACTTCGTGTACAAACTGGACAAACTCTTTCGGAGTATCAGGGTTTTGGACGAGAACTCATCTGTTACACGGGCACTTCAATGTTTTTTAAATTTATTTGAACTCCGGCCTTCTTTTGTGTTCAGTATGCAGCATTCAAAGCGACATCATCAATTTCCAACATGTTCCGATATCATTTGTTGTTTTTCGGTCATTTACCTAAATCATCGTGAAATTGAAAGTCACTAAAAATGAATTCTAAAAATGTTGAAACTTGGCATGGTATCATCATTTCACCCACATAGCATTTGTGAAAGGGTAGAGAGGGTCACGGCAAAAACTGGACGCACTTCGTGTACAAACTGGACAAACTCTTTCGGAGTATCAGGGTTTCGGACGAGAACTCATCTGTTACACGGCCACTCCATTGTTTTTTAAACTTATTTGAACTCCGGACTTCTTTTGTGCTCAGTATGCATCATTCAAAGCAACGTCATCAATTTCCAACATGTTCTGACATCATTTGTTGTTTTTCGGCCATTTACCTAATTGTTTAGAGAGCTAAATGACCGTGAAATTGTAAATCACTACAAAATGAATTCTCAAAATGTTGAAACTTGGCATGGTATCATCATTTCACTCGCATAGCATGTGTGAAAGAGTAGAGAGGGTCACGACAAAAACTGGACGCACTTCGTGTACAAACTGGACAAACTCTTTCGAAGTATCAGGGTTTCGGACAAGAACTCATCTGTTACATGGGTACTTCTTTTGTGTTCAGTATGCAGCATTGAAATCAACGTCATCAATTTCCAACATGTTCTGACATTGTTTGTTGTTTTTCGGTCATTTACCTAATTGTTTAGAGAGCTAAATGACCGTGAAATTGAAAATCACTACAAAATGAATTCTGAAAATGTTGAAACTTGGCATGGTATCATCATTTCACCCGCATAGCATGTGCAAAAGAGTAGAGAGGGTCACGGCCAAAATTGGACGCACTTCGTGTACAAACTGGACAAACTCTTTCGGAGTATCAGGGTTTCGGACGAGAACTCATCTGTTATACGGGCACTTCAATGTTTTTTAAGCTTATTTGAACTCCGGACTTCTTTTGTGTTTAGTATGCAGCATTCAAAGCAACGTTATCAATTTCCAACATGTTCTGACATCATTTGTTGTTTTTTGGTCATTTACCTAATTGTTTAGAGAGCTAAATGACCGTGAAATTGAAAATCACTACAAAATGAATTCTGAAAATGTTGAAACTTGGCATGGTATCATCATTTCACCCGCATAGCATGTACAAAAGAGTAGAGACGGTCACGGGAAAAACTGGACGCACTTCGTGTACAAACTGGACAAACTATTTCGGAGTATCAGGGTATCGGACGAGAACTCATCTATTACACGGGCACTTCAATGTTTTTTAAACTTATTTGAACTCCGGACTTCTTTTGTGTTCAGTATGCAGCATTCAGTGCGATGTCATCAATTTCCAACATGTTCTGACATCATTTGTTGTTTTTCGGTCATTTACCTAATTGTTTAGAGAGCTAAATGACCGTGAAATTGAAAATCACTACAAAATGAAATCTGAAAATGTTGAAACTTGGCATGGTATCATCATTTCACCCGCATAGCATGTGCGAAAGAGTAGGGAGGGTCACAGCAAAAACTGGACGCACTTCGTGTACAAACTGGACAAACTCTTTCGGAGTATCAAGGATTCGGACGAGAACTCATCTGTTACACGGGCACTTCAATGTTTTTTAAACTTATTTGAACTCCGAACTTCTTTTGTGTTCAGTAAGCAGCATTCAAAGCGACATCATCCATTTCCAACATGTTCTGATATCATTTGTTGTTTTTCGGTCATTTACCTAATTGTTTAGAGAGCTAAATGACCGTGAAATTGAAAATCACTACAAAATAAATTCTGAAAATGTTGAAACTTTGCATGGTATTATCATTTCACCCGCATAGCATGTGCGAAAGAGTAGAGAGGGTCACGGAAAAAACTGGACGCACTTCGTGTACAAACTGGACTAACTCGTTCGGAGTATCAGGGTTTCGGACAAGAACTCATCTGTTACACGGCCACTTCAATGTTTTTTAAATTTGTTTGAACTCCGGACTTCTTTTGTGTTCAGTATGCAGCACTCAAAGCGACACCATCAATTTCCAACATATTCTGACATCATTTATTGTTTTTCAGTCATTGACCTAATTGATTCGAGAGCTAAATGATAGTGAAATTGAAAATCACTACAAAATGAATTCTGAAAAAGTTGAAACCTGGCATGGTATCATCATTTCACCCGCATAGCATGTACGAAAGAGTAGAGAGGGTCACGGCAAAAACTGGACGCACTTCGTGTACAAACTCGACAAACTCTTTCGGAGTATCAGGGTTTCAGACAAGAACTCATCTGTTACACGGGCACTTCAATGTTTTTTAAATTTATTTGAACTCCGGACTTCTTTTGTGTTCAGTATGAAGCATTCAAAGCGACGTCATCAATTTCCAACATGTTCCGACATCATTTGTTGTTTTTCGGTCATTTACCTAATTGTTTATAGAGCTAAATGATCGTGAAATTGAAAGTCACTAAAAATGAATTCTGAAAATGTTGAAACTTGGCATGGTATCATCATTTCACCCGCATAGCATGTACGAAAGAGTAGAGAGGGTCACGGCAAAAACTGGACGCACTTCGTGTACAAACTGGACAAACTCTTTCGGACCATCAGGGTTTCGGATGAGAACTCATCTATTACACGGGCACTTCAATGTTTTTTAAACTTATTTGAACTCCGGACTTCTTTTGTGTTCAGTATGCGGCATTCAAAGCGACGTCATCAATTTCCAACATGTTCTGACATCATTTGTTGTTTTTCGGTCATTTACCTAATTGTTTAGAGAGCTAAATGACCGTGAAATTGAAAATCACTACAAAATGAATTCTGAAAATGTTGAAACTTGGCATGGTATCATCATTTCACCCGCATAGCATGTGCGAAAGAGTAGAGAGGGTCTTGGGAAAAACTGGACGCACTTCGTGTACAAACTGGACAAACTCTTTCGGAGTATCAGGGTTTCGGACGAGAACTCATCTGTTACACGGGCACTTCAATGTTTTTTAAAGTTATTTGAACTCCGGACTTCTTTTGTGTTCAGTATGCAGCATTCAAAGCGACGTCATCAATTTCCAACATGTTCCGACATCATTTGTTGTTTTTCGGTCATTTACCTAATTGTTTAGAGAGCTAAATGACCGTGAAATTGAAAAGCACTACAAAATGAATTCTGAAAATGTTGAAACTTGGCATGGTATCATCATTTCACCCGCAAAGCATGTGCGAAAGAGTAGAGAGGGTCTTGGCAAAAACTGGACGCACTTCGTGTACAAACTGGACAAACTCTTTCGGAGTATCAGGGTTTTGGACGAGAACTCATCTGTTACACGGGCACTTCAATGTTTTTTAAATTTATTTGAACTCCGGCCTTCTTTTGTGTTCAGTATGCAGCATTCAAAGCGACATCATCAATTTCCAACATGTTCCGATATCATTTGTTGTTTTTCGGTCATTTACCTAAATGATCGTGAAATTGAAAGTCACTAAAAATGAATTCTAAAAATGTTGAAACTTGGCATGGTATCATCATTTCACCCACATAGCATTTGTGAAAGGGTAGAGAGGGTCACGGCAAAAACTGGACGCACTTCGTGTACAAACTGGACAAACTCTTTCGGAGTATCAGGGTTTCGGACGAGAACTCATCTGTTACACGGCCACTCCATTGTTTTTTAAACTTATTTGAACTCCGGACTTCTTTTGTGCTCAGTATGCATCATTCAAAGCAACGTCATCAATTTCCAACATGTTCTGACATCATTTGTTGTTTTTCGGCCATTTACCTAATTGTTTAGAGAGCTAAATGACCGTGAAATTGTAAATCACTACAAAATGAATTCTCAAAATGTTGAAACTTGGCATGGTATCATCATTTCACTCGCATAGCATGTGTGAAAGAGTAGAGAGGGTCACGACAAAAACTGGACGCACTTCGTGTACAAACTGGACAAACTCTTTCGAAGTATCAGGGTTTCGGACAAGAACTCATCTGTTACATGGGTACTTCTTTTGTGTTCAGTATGCAGCATTGAAATCAACGTCATCAATTTCCAACATGTTCTGACATTGTTTGTTGTTTTTCGGTCATTTACCTAATTGTTTAGAGAGCTAAATGACCGTGAAATTGAAAATCACTACAAAATGAATTCTGAAAATGTTGAAACTTGGCATGGTATCATCATTTCACCCGCATAGCATGTGCAAAAGAGTAGAGAGGGTCACGGCCAAAATTGGACGCACTTCGTGTACAAACTGGACAAACTCTTTCGGAGTATCAGGGTTTCGGACGAGAACTCATCTGTTATACGGGCACTTCAATGTTTTTTAAGCTTATTTGAACTCCGGACTTCTTTTGTGTTTAGTATGCAGCATTCAAAGCAACGTTATCAATTTCCAACATGTTCTGACATCATTTGTTGTTTTTTGGTCATTTACCTAATTGTTTAGAGAGCTAAATGACCGTGAAATTGAAAATCACTACAAAATGAATTCTGAAAATGTTGAAACTTGGCATGGTATCATCATTTCACCCGCATAGCATGTACAAAAGAGTAGAGACGGTCACGGGAAAAACTGGACGCACTTCGTGTACAAACTGGACAAACTATTTCGGAGTATCAGGGTATCGGACGAGAACTCATCTATTACACGGGCACTTCAATGTTTTTTAAACTTATTTGAACTCCGGACTTCTTTTGTGTTCAGTATGCAGCATTCAGTGCGATGTCATCAATTTCCAACATGTTCTGACATCATTTGTTGTTTTTCGGTCATTTACCTAATTGTTTAGAGAGCTAAATGACCGTGAAATTGAAAATCACTACAAAATGAAATCTGAAAATGTTGAAACTTGGCATGGTATCATCATTTCACCCGCATAGCATGTGCGAAAGAGTAGGGAGGGTCACAGCAAAAACTGGACGCACTTCGTGTACAAACTGGACAAACTCTTTCGGAGTATCAAGGATTCGGACGAGAACTCATCTGTTACACGGGCACTTCAATGTTTTTTAAACTTATTTGAACTCCGAACTTCTTTTGTGTTCAGTAAGCAGCATTCAAAGCGACATCATCCATTTCCAACATGTTCTGATATCATTTGTTGTTTTTCGGTCATTTACCTAATTGTTTAGAGAGCTAAATGACCGTGAAATTGAAAATCACTACAAAATAAATTCTGAAAATGTTGAAACTTTGCATGGTATTATCATTTCACCCGCATAGCATGTGCGAAAGAGTAGAGAGGGTCACGGAAAAAACTGGACGCACTTCGTGTACAAACTGGACTAACTCGTTCGGAGTATCAGGGTTTCGGACAAGAACTCATCTGTTACACGGCCACTTCAATGTTTTTTAAATTTGTTTGAACTCCGGACTTCTTTTGTGTTCAGTATGCAGCACTCAAAGCGACACCATCAATTTCCAACATATTCTGACATCATTTATTGTTTTTCCGTCATTGACCTAATTGATTCGAGAGCTAAATGATAGTGAAATTGAAAATCACTACAAAATGAATTCTGAAAAAGTTGAAACCTGGCATGGTATCATCATTTCACCCGCATAGCATGTACGAAAGAGTAGAGAGGGTCACGGCAAAAACTGGACGCACTTCGTGTACAAACTCGACAAACTCTTTCGGAGTATCAGGGTTTCAGACAAGAACTCATCTGTTACACGGGCACTTCAATGTTTTTTAAATTTATTTGAACTCCGGACTTCTTTTGTGTTCAGTATGAAGCATTCAAAGCGACGTCATCAATTTCCAACATGTTCCGACATCATTTGTTGTTTTTCGGTCATTTACCTAATTGTTTATAGAGCTAAATGATCGTGAAATTGAAAGTCACTAAAAATGAATTCTGAAAATGTTGAAACTTGGCATGGTATCATCATTTCACCCGCATAGCATGTACGAAAGAGTAGAGAGGGTCACGGCAAAAACTGGACGCACTTCGTGTACAAACTGGACAAACTCTTTCGGACCATCAGGGTTTCGGATGAGAACTCATCTATTACACGGGCACTTCAATGTTTTTTAAACTTATTTGAACTCCGGACTTCTTTTGTGTTCAGTATGCGGCATTCAAAGCGACGTCATCAATTTCCAACATGTTCTGACATCATTTGTTGTTTTTCGGTCATTTACCTAATTGTTTAGAGAGCTAAATGACCGTGAAATTGAAAATCACTACAAAATGAATTCTGAAAATGTTGAAACTTGGCATGGTATCATCATTTCACCCGCATAGCATGTGCGAAAGAGTAGAGAGGGTCTTGGGAAAAACTGGACGCACTTCGTGTACAAACTGGACAAACTCTTTCGGAGTATCAGGGTTTCGGACGAGAACTCATCTGTTACACGGGCACTTCAATGTTTTTTAAAGTTATTTGAACTCCGGACTTCTTTTGTGTTCAGTATGCAGCATTCAAAGCGACGTCATCAATTTCCAACATGTTCCGACATCATTTGTTGTTTTTCGGTCATTTACCTAATTGTTTAGAGAGCTAAATGACCGTGAAATTGAAAAGCACTACAAAATGAATTCTGAAAATGTTGAAACTTGGCATGGTATCATCATTTCACCCGCAAAGCATGTGCGAAAGAGTAGAGAGGGTCTTGGCAAAAACTGGACGCACTTCGTGTACAAACTGGACAAACTCTTTCGGAGTATCAGGGTTTTGGACGAGAACTCATCTGTTACACGGGCACTTCAATGTTTTTTAAATTTATTTGAACTCCGGCCTTCTTTTGTGTTCAGTATGCAGCATTCAAAGCGACATCATCAATTTCCAACATGTTCCGATATCATTTGTTGTTTTTCGGTCATTTACCTAAATGATCGTGAAATTGAAAGTCACTAAAAATGAATTCTAAAAATGTTGAAACTTGGCATGGTATCATCATTTCACCCACATAGCATTTGTGAAAGGGTAGAGAGGGTCACGGCAAAAACTGGACGCACTTCGTGTACAAACTGGACAAACTCTTTCGGAGTATCAGGGTTTCGGACGAGAACTCATCTATTACACGGGCACTTCAATGTTTTTTAAACTTATTTGAACTCCGGACTTCTTTTGTGTTCAGTATGCAGCATTCAGTGCGATGTCATCAATTTCCAACATGTTCTGACATCATTTGTTGTTTTTCGGTCATTTACCTAATTGTTTAGAGAGCTAAATGACCGTGAAATTGAAAATCACTACAAAATGAAATCTGAAAATGTTGAAACTTGGCATGGTATCATCATTTCACCCGCATAGCATGTGCGAAAGAGTAGGGAGGGTCACAGCAAAAACTGGACGCACTTCGTGTACAAACTGGACAAACTCTTTCGGAGTATCAAGGATTCGGACGAGAACTCATCTGTTACACGGGCACTTCAATGTTTTTTAAACTTATTTGAACTCCGAACTTCTTTTGTGTTCAGTAAGCAGCATTCAAAGCGACATCATCCATTTCCAACATGTTCTGATATCATTTGTTGTTTTTCGGTCATTTACCTAATTGTTTAGAGAGCTAAATGACCGTGAAATTGAAAATCACTACAAAATAAATTCTGAAAATGTTGAAACTTTGCATGGTATTATCATTTCACCCGCATAGCATGTGCGAAAGAGTAGAGAGGGTCACGGAAAAAACTGGACGCACTTCGTGTACAAACTGGACTAACTCGTTCGGAGTATCAGGGTTTCGGACAAGAACTCATCTGTTACACGGCCACTTCAATGTTTTTTAAATTTGTTTGAACTCCGGACTTCTTTTGTGTTCAGTATGCAGCACTCAAAGCGACACCATCAATTTCCAACATATTCTGACATCATTTATTGTTTTTCCGTCATTGACCTAATTGATTCGAGAGCTAAATGATAGTGAAATTGAAAATCACTACAAAATGAATTCTGAAAAAGTTGAAACCTGGCATGGTATCATCATTTCACCCGCATAGCATGTACGAAAGAGTAGAGAGGGTCACGGCAAAAACTGGACGCACTTCGTGTACAAACTCGACAAACTCTTTCGGAGTATCAGGGTTTCAGACAAGAACTCATCTGTTACACGGGCACTTCAATGTTTTTTAAATTTATTTGAACTCCGGACTTCTTTTGTGTTCAGTATGAAGCATTCAAAGCGACGTCATCAATTTCCAACATGTTCCGACATCATTTGTTGTTTTTCGGTCATTTACCTAATTGTTTATAGAGCTAAATGATCGTGAAATTGAAAGTCACTAAAAATGAATTCTGAAAATGTTGAAACTTGGCATGGTATCATCATTTCACCCGCATAGCATGTACGAAAGAGTAGAGAGGGTCACGGCAAAAACTGGACGCACTTCGTGTACAAACTGGACAAACTCTTTCGGACCATCAGGGTTTCGGATGAGAACTCATCTATTACACGGGCACTTCAATGTTTTTTAAACTTATTTGAACTCCGGACTTCTTTTGTGTTCAGTATGCGGCATTCAAAGCGACGTCATCAATTTCCAACATGTTCTGACATCATTTGTTGTTTTTCGGTCATTTACCTAATTGTTTAGAGAGCTAAATGACCGTGAAATTGAAAATCACTACAAAATGAATTCTGAAAATGTTGAAACTTGGCATGGTATCATCATTTCACCCGCATAGCATGTGCGAAAGAGTAGAGAGGGTCTTGGGAAAAACTGGACGCACTTCGTGTACAAACTGGACAAACTCTTTCGGAGTATCAGGGTTTCGGACGAGAACTCATCTGTTACACGGGCACTTCAATGTTTTTTAAAGTTATTTGAACTCCGGACTTCTTTTGTGTTCAGTATGCAGCATTCAAAGCGACGTCATCAATTTCCAACATGTTCCGACATCATTTGTTGTTTTTCGGTCATTTACCTAATTGTTTAGAGAGCTAAATGACCGTGAAATTGAAAAGCACTACAAAATGAATTCTGAAAATGTTGAAACTTGGCATGGTATCATCATTTCACCCGCAAAGCATGTGCGAAAGAGTAGAGAGGGTCTTGGCAAAAACTGGACGCACTTCGTGTACAAACTGGACAAACTCTTTCGGAGTATCAGGGTTTTGGACGAGAACTCATCTGTTACACGGGCACTTCAATGTTTTTTAAATTTATTTGAACTCCGGCCTTCTTTTGTGTTCAGTATGCAGCATTCAAAGCGACATCATCAATTTCCAACATGTTCCGATATCATTTGTTGTTTTTCGGTCATTTACCTAAATGATCGTGAAATTGAAAGTCACTAAAAATGAATTCTAAAAATGTTGAAACTTGGCATGGTATCATCATTTCACCCACATAGCATTTGTGAAAGGGTAGAGAGGGTCACGGCAAAAACTGGACGCACTTCGTGTACAAACTGGACAAACTCTTTCGGAGTATCAGGGTTTCGGACGAGAACTCATTTGTTACACGGGCACTTCAATGTTTTTTAAACTTATTTGAACTCCGGACTTCTTTTGTGTTCAGTATGCAGCATTCAAAGCGACGTTATCAACTTCCAACATGTCCTGACATCATTTGTTGTTTTTTGGTCATTTACCTAATTGTTTAGAGTGCTAAATGACCGTGAAATTGAAAATCACTACAAAATGAATTCTGAAAATGTTGAAACTTGGCATGGTATCATCATTTCACTCGCATAGCATGTGCGAAAGAGTAGAGAGGGTCACAGAAAAAACTGGACGCACTTCGTGTACAAACTGGACAAACTCTTTCGAAGTATCAGGGTTTCGGACAAGAACTCATCTGTTACATGGGTACTTCTTTTGTGTTCAGTATGCAGCATTGAAATCAACGTCATCAATTTCCAACATGTTCTGACATTGTTTGTTGTTTTTCGGTCATTTACCTAATTGTTTAGAGAGCTAAATGACCGTGAAATTGAAAATCACTACAAAATGAATTCTGAAAATGTTGAAACTTGGCATGGTATCATCATTTCACCCGCATAGCATGTGCAAAAGAGTAGAGAGGGTCACGGCCAAAATTGGACGCACTTCGTGTACAAACTGGACAAACTCTTTCGGAGTATCAGGGTTTCGGACGAGAACTCATCTGTTATACGGGCACTTCAATGTTTTTTAAGCTTATTTGAACTCCGGACTTCTTTTGTGTTTAGTATGCAGCATTCAAAGCAACGTTATCAATTTCCAACATGTTCTGACATCATTTGTTGTTTTTTGGTCATTTACCTAATTGTTTAGAGAGCTAAATGACCGTGAAATTGAAAATCACTACAAAATGAATTCTGAAAATGTTGAAACTTGGCATGGTATCATCATTTCACCCGCATAGCATGTACAAAAGAGTAGAGACGGTCACGGGAAAAACTGGACGCACTTCGTGTACAAACTGGACAAACTATTTCGGAGTATCAGGGTATCGGACGAGAACTCATCTATTACACGGGCACTTCAATGTTTTTTAAACTTATTTGAACTCCGGACTTCTTTTGTGTTCAGTATGCAGCATTCAGTGCGATGTCATCAATTTCCAACATGTTCTGACATCATTTGTTGTTTTTCGGTCATTTACCTAATTGTTTAGAGAGCTAAATGACCGTGAAATTGAAAATCACTACAAAATGAAATCTGAAAATGTTGAAACTTGGCATGGTATCATCATTTCACCCGCATAGCATGTGCGAAAGAGTAGGGAGGGTCACAGCAAAAACTGGATGCACTTCGTGTACAAACTGGACAAACTCTTTCGGAGTATCAAGGATTCGGACGAGAACTCATCTGTTACACGGGCACTTCAATGTTTTTTAAACTTATTTGAACTCCGGACTTCTTTTGTGTTCAGTAAGCAGCATTCAAAGCGACATCATCCATTTCCAACATGTTCTGATATCATTTGTTGTTTTTCGGTCATTTACCTAATTGTTTAGAGAGCTAAATGACCGTGAAATTGAAAATCACTACAAAATGAATTCTGAAAATGTTGAAACTTTGCATGGTATTATCATTTCACCCGCATAGCATGTGCGAAAGAGTAGAGAGGGTCACGGAAAAAACTGGACGCACTTCGTGTACAAACTGGACAAACTCTTTCGGAGTATCAGGGTTTCGGACAAGAACTCATCTGTTACACGGCCACTTCAATGTTTTTTAAATTTGTTTGAACTCCGGACTTCTTTTGTGTTCATTAGGCAGCACTCAAAGCGACACCATCAATTTCCAACATATTCTGACATCATTTATTGTTTTTCAGTCATTTACCTAATTGTTTCGAGAGCTAAATGATAGTGAAATTGAAAATCACTACAAAATGAATTCTGAAAAAGTTGAAACCTGGCATGGTATCATCATTTCACCCGCATAGCATGTACGAAAGAGTAGAGAGGGTCACGGCAAAAACTGGACGCACTTCGTGTACAAACTCGACAAACTCTTTCGGAGTATCAGGGTTTCAGACAAGAACTCATCTGTTACACGGGCACTTCAATGTTTTTTAAATTTATTTGAACTCCGGACTTCTTTTGTGTTCAGTATGCAGAATTCAAAGCGACGTCATCAATTTCCAACATGTTCCGACATCATTTGTTGTTTTTCGGTCATTTACCTAATTGTTTATAGAGCTAAATGATCGTGAAATTGAAAGTCACTAAAAATGAATTCTGAAAATGTTGAAACTTGGCATGGTATCATCATTTCACCCACATAGCATGTGTGAAAGAGTAGAGAGGGTCACGGCAAAAACTGGACGCACTTCGTGTACAAACTGGACAAACTCTTTCGGAGTATCAGGGTTTCGGACGAGAACTCATCTATTACACGGCCACTTCAATGTTTTTTAAACTTATTTGAACTCCGGACTTCTTTTGTGCTCAGAATGCATCATTCAAAGCAACGTCATCAATTTCCAACATGTTCTTACATCATTTGTTGTTTTTCGGCCATTTACCTAATTGCTTAGAGAGCTAAATGACCGTGAAATTGAAAATCACTACAAAATGAAATCTGAAAATGTTCAAACTTGGCATGGTATCATCATTTCACCCGCATAGCATGTACGAAAGAGTAGAGAGGGTCACGGCAAAAACTGGACGCACTTCGTGTACAAACTGGACAAACTCTTTCGGAGCATCAGGGTTTCGGACGAGAACTCATCTGTTACACGGGCACTTCAATGTTTTTTAAACTTATTTGAACTACGGACTTCTTTTGTGTTCAGTAAGCAGCATTCAAAGCGACATCATCCATTTCCAACATGTTCTGATATCATTTGTTGTTTTTCGGTCATTTACCTAATTGTTTAGAGAGCTAAATGACCGTGAAATGGAAAATCACTACAAAATGAATTCTGAAAATGTTGAAACTTTGCATGGTATTATCATTTCACCCGCATAGCATGTGCGAAAGAGTAGAGAGGGTCACGGAAAAAACTGGACGCACTTCGTGTACAAACTGGACAAACTCTTTCGGAGTATCAGGGTTTCGGACAAGAACTCATCTGTTACACGGCCACTTCAATGTTTTTTAAATTTGTTTGAACTCCGGACTTCTTTTGTGTTCAGTATGCAGCACTCAAAGCGACACCATCAATTTCCAACATATTCTGACATCATTTATTGTTTTTCAGTCATTTACCTAATTGTTTAGAGAGCTAAATGACCGTGAAATTGAAAATCACTACAAAATGAATTCTGAAAATGTTGAAACTTGGCATGGTATCATCATTTCACCCGCATAGCATGTACGAAAGAGTAGAGAGGGTCACGGTAAAAACTGGACGCACTTCGTGTACAAACTGGACAAACTCTTTCGGAGCATCAGGGTTTCGGACGAGAACTCATCTGTTACACGGGCACTTCAATGTTTTTTAAACTTATTTGAACTCCGGACTTCTTTTGTGTTCAATATGCAGCATTCAAAGCGACGTCATCAATTTCCAACATGTTCTGACATCATTTGTTGTTTTTCGGTCATTTACCTAATTGTTTATAGAGCTAAATGATCGTGAAATTGAAAATCACTACAAAATGAATTCTGAAAATGTTGAAACTTGGCATGGTATCATCATTTCACCCGCATAGCATGTACGAAAGAGTAGAGAGGGTCACGGCAAAAACTGGACGCACTTCGTGTACAAACTAGACAAACTCTTTCGGAGCATCAGGTTTTTTAAATTTGTTTGAACTCCGGACTTCTTTTGTGTTCAGTATGCAGCACTCAAAGCGACACCATCAATTTCCAACATATTCTGACATCATTTATTGTTTTTCAGTCATTTACCTAATTGTTTAGAGAGCTAAATGACCGTGAAATTGAAAATCACTACAAAATGAATTCTGAAAATGTTGAAACTTGGCATGGTATCATCATTTCACCCACATAGCATGTGTGAAAGAGTAGAGAGGGTCACGGCAAAAACTGGACGCACTTCGTGTACAAACTGGACAAACTCTTTCGGAGTATCAGGGTTTCGGACGAGAACTCATCTATTACACGGCCACTTCAATGTTTTTTAAACTTATTTGAACTCCGGACTTCTTTTGTGCTCAGAATGCATCATTCAAAGCAACGTCATCAATTTCCAACATGTTCTTACATCATTTGTTGTTTTTCAGTCATTTACCTAATTGCTTAGAGAGCTAAATGACCGTGAAATTGAAAATCACTACAAAATGAAATCTGAAAATGTTCAAACTTGGCATGGTATCATCATTTCACCCGCATAGCATGTACGAAAGAGTAGAGAGGGTCACGGCAAAAACTGGACGCACTTCGTGTACAAACTGGACAAACTCTTTCGGAGCATCAGGGTTTCGGACGAGAACTCATCTGTTACACGGGCACTTCAATGTTTTTTAAACTTATTTGAACTACGGACTTCTTTTGTGTTCAGTAAGCAGCATTCAAAGCGACATCATCCATTTCCAACATGTTCTGATATCATTTGTTGTTTTTCGGTCATTTACCTAATTGTTTAGAGAGCTAAATGACCGTGAAATGGAAAATCACTACAAAATGAATTCTGAAAATGTTGAAACTTTGCATGGTATTATCATTTCACCCGCATAGCATGTGCGAAAGAGTAGAGAGGGTCACGGAAAAAACTGGACGCACTTCGTGTACAAACTGGACAAACTCTTTCGGAGTATCAGGGTTTCGGACAAGAACTCATCTGTTACACGGCCACTTCAATGTTTTTTAAATTTGTTTGAACTCCGGACTTCTTTTGTGTTCAGTATGCAGCACTCAAAGCGACACCATCAATTTCCAACATATTCTGACATCATTTATTGTTTTTCAGTCATTTACCTAATTGTTTAGAGAGCTAAATGACCGTGAAATTGAAAATCACTACAAAATGAATTCTGAAAATGTTGAAACTTGGCATGGTATCATCATTTCACCCGCATAGCATGTACGAAAGAGTAGAGAGGGTCACGGTAAAAACTGGACGCACTTCGTGTACAAACTGGACAAACTCTTTCGGAGCATCAGGGTTTCGGACGAGAACTCATCTGTTACACGGGCACTTCAATGTTTTTTAAACTTATTTGAACTCCGGACTTCTTTTGTGTTCAATATGCAGCATTCAAAGCGACGTCATCAATTTCCAACATGTTCTGACATCATTTGTTGTTTTTCGGTCATTTACCTAATTGTTTATAGAGCTAAATGATCGTGAAATTGAAAATCACTACAAAATGAATTCTGAAAATGTTGAAACTTGGCATGGTATCATCATTTCACCCGCATAGCATGTACGAAAGAGTAGAGAGGGTCACGGCAAAAACTGGACGCACTTCGTGTACAAACTAGACAAACTCTTTCGGAGCATCAGGTTTTTTAAATTTGTTTGAACTCCGGACTTCTTTTGTGTTCAGTATGCAGCACTCAAAGCGACACCATCAATTTCCAACATATTCTGACATCATTTATTGTTTTTCAGTCATTTACCTAATTGTTTAGAGAGCTAAATGACCGTGAAATTGAAAATCACTACAAAATGAATTCTGAAAATGTTGAAACTTGGCATGGTATCATCATTTCACCCGCATAGCATGTATGAAAGAGTAGAGAGGGTCACGGCAAAAACTGGATGCACTTCGTGTACAAACTGGACAAACTCTTTCAGAGCATCAGGGTTTCAGACGAGAACTCATCTGTTACACGGGCACTTCAATGTTTTTTAAACTTATTTGAACTCCGGACTTCTTTTGTGTTCAGTATGCAGCATTCAAAGCGACATCATCAATTTCCAACATGTTCTAACATCATTTGTTGTTTTTCGGCCATTTACCTAATTGTTTAGAGAGCTAAATGACCGTGAAATTGAAAATCACTACAAAATGAATTCTCAAAATGTTGAAACTTGGCAGTGTACCATCATTTCACCCGCATAGCATGTACGAAAGAGTAGAGAGGGTCACGGCAAAAACTGGACGCACTTCGTGTACAAACTGGACAAACTCTTTCGGAGCATCAGGGTTTCGGACGAGAACTCATCTGTTACACGGGCACTTCAATGTTTTTTAAACTTATTTGAACTCCGGACTTCTTTTGTGTTCAGTATGCAGCATTCAAAGCGACGTCATCAATTTCCAACATGTTCTGACATCATTTGTTGTTTTTCGATCATTTACCTAATTGTTTAGAGAGCTAAATGACCGTGAAATTGAAAATCACTACAAAATGAATTCTGAAAATGTTGAAACTTGGCATGGTATCATCATTTCACCCGCATAGCATGTGCGAAAGAGTAGAGAGGGTCACGGCAAAAATTGGACGCACTTCGTGTACAAACTGGACAAACTCTTTCGGAGTATCAGGGTTTCGGACGAGAACTCATTTGTTACACGGGCACTTCAATGTTTTTTAAACTTATTTGAACTCCGGACTTCTTTTGTGTTCAGTATGCAGCATTCAAAGCGACGTTATCAACTTCCAACATGTCCTGACATCATTTGTTGTTTTTTGGTCATTTACCTAATTGTTTAGAGTGCTAAATGACCGTGAAATTGAAAATCACTACAAAATGAATTCTGAAAATGTTGAAACTTGGCATGGTATCATCATTTCACTCGCATAGCATGTGCGAAAGAGTAGAGAGGGTCACAGAAAAAACTGGACGCACTTCGTGTACAAACTGGACAAACTCTTTCGAAGTATCAGGGTTTCGGACAAGAACTCATCTGTTACATGGGTACTTCTTTTGTGTTCAGTATGCAGCATTGAAATCAACGTCATCAATTTCCAACATGTTCTGACATTGTTTGTTGTTTTTCGGTCATTTACCTAATTGTTTAGAGAGCTAAATGACCGTGAAATTGAAAATCACTACAAAATGAATTCTGAAAATGTTGAAACTTGGCATGGTATCATCATTTCACCCGCATAGCATGTGCGAAAGAGTAGAGAGGGTCACGGCCAAAATTGGACGCACTTCGTGTACAAACTGGACAAACTCTTTCGGAGTATCAGGGTTTCGGACGAGAACTCATCTGTTATACGGGCACTTCAATGTTTTTTAAGCTTATTTGAACTCCGGACTTCTTTTGTGTTTAGTATGCAGCATTCAAAGCAACGTTATCAATTTCCAACATGTTCTGACATCATTTGTTGTTTTTTGGTCATTTACCTAATTGTTTAGAGAGCTAAATGACCGTGAAATTGAAAATCACTACAAAATGAATTCTGAAAATGTTGAAACTTGGCATGGTATCATCATTTCACCCGCATAGCATGTACAAAAGAGTAGAGACGGTCACGGGAAAAACTGGACGCACTTCGTGTACAAACTGGACAAACTATTTCGGAGTATCAGGGTATCGGACGAGAACTCATCTATTACACGGGCACTTCAATGTTTTTTAAACTTATTTGAACTCCGGACTTCTTTTGTGTTCAGTATGCAGCATTCAGTGCGATGTCATCAATTTCCAACATGTTCTGACATCATTTGTTGTTTTTCGGTCATTTACCTAATTGTTTAGAGAGCTAAATGACCGTGAAATTGAAAATCACTACAAAATGAAATCTGAAAATGTTGAAACTTGGTATGGTATCATCATTTCACCCGCATAGCATGTGCGAAAGAGTAGGGAGGGTCACAGCAAAAACTGGATGCACTTCGTGTACAAACTGGACAAACTCTTTCGGAGTATCAAGGATTCGGACGAGAACTCATCTGTTACACGGGCACTTCAATGTTTTTTAAACTTATTTGAACTCCGGACTTCTTTTGTGTTCAGTAAGCAGCATTCAAAGCGACATCATCCATTTCCAACATGTTCTGATATCATTTGTTGTTTTTCGGTCATTTACCTAATTGTTTAGAGAGCTAAATGACCGTGAAATTGAAAATCACTACAAAATGAATTCTGAAAATGTTGAAACTTTGCATGGTATTATCATTTCACCCGCATAGCATGTGCGAAAGAGTAGAGAGGGTCACGGAAAAAACTGGACGCACTTCGTGTACAAACTGGACAAACTCTTTCGGAGTATCAGGGTTTCGGACAAGAACTCATCTGTTACACGGCCACTTCAATGTTTTTTAAATTTGTTTGAACTCCGGACTTCTTTTGTGTTCATTAGGCAGCACTCAAAGCGACACCATCAATTTCCAACATATTCTGACATCATTTATTGTTTTTCAGTCATTTACCTAATTGTTTCGAGAGCTAAATGATAGTGAAATTGAAAATCACTACAAAATGAATTCTGAAAAAGTTGAAACCTGGCATGGTATCATCATTTCACCCGCATAGCATGTACGAAAGAGTAGAGAGGGTCACGGCAAAAACTGGACGCACTTCGTGTACAAACTCGACAAACTCTTTCGGAGTATCAGGGTTTCAGACAAGAACTCATCTGTTACACGGGCACTTCAATGTTTTTTAAATTTATTTGAACTCCGGACTTCTTTTGTGTTCAGTATGCAGAATTCAAAGCGACGTCATCAATTTCCAACATGTTCCGACATCATTTGTTGTTTTTCGGTCATTTACCTAATTGTTTATAGAGCTAAATGATCGTGAAATTGAAAGTCACTAAAAATGAATTCTGAAAATGTTGAAACTTGGCATGGTATCATCATTTCACCCACATAGCATGTGTGAAAGAGTAGAGAGGGTCACGGCAAAAACTGGACGCACTTCGTGTACAAACTGGACAAACTCTTTCGGAGTATCAGGGTTTCGGACGAGAACTCATCTATTACACGGCCACTTCAATGTTTTTTAAACTTATTTGAACTCCGGACTTCTTTTGTGCTCAGAATGCATCATTCAAAGCAACGTCATCAATTTCCAACATGTTCTTACATCATTTGTTGTTTTTCGGCCATTTACCTAATTGCTTAGAGAGCTAAATGACCGTGAAATTGAAAATCACTACAAAATGAAATCTGAAAATGTTCAAACTTGGCATGGTATCATCATTTCACCCGCATAGCATGTACGAAAGAGTAGAGAGGGTCACGGCAAAAACTGGACGCACTTCGTGTACAAACTGGACAAACTCTTTCGGAGCATCAGGGTTTCGGACGAGAACTCATCTGTTACACGGGCACTTCAATGTTTTTTAAACTTATTTGAACTACGGACTTCTTTTGTGTTCAGTAAGCAGCATTCAAAGCGACATCATCCATTTCCAACATGTTCTGATATCATTTGTTGTTTTTCGGTCATTTACCTAATTGTTTAGAGAGCTAAATGACCGTGAAATGGAAAATCACTACAAAATGAATTCTGAAAATGTTGAAACTTTGCATGGTATTATCATTTCACCCGCATAGCATGTGCGAAAGAGTAGAGAGGGTCACGGAAAAAACTGGACGCACTTCGTGTACAAACTGGACAAACTCTTTCGGAGTATCAGGGTTTCGGACAAGAACTCATCTGTTACACGGCCACTTCAATGTTTTTTAAATTTGTTTGAACTCCGGACTTCTTTTGTGTTCAGTATGCAGCACTCAAAGCGACACCATCAATTTCCAACATATTCTGACATCATTTATTGTTTTTCAGTCATTTACCTAATTGTTTAGAGAGCTAAATGACCGTGAAATTGAAAATCACTACAAAATGAATTCTGAAAATGTTGAAACTTGGCATGGTATCATCATTTCACCCGCATAGCATGTACGAAAGAGTAGAGAGGGTCACGGTAAAAACTGGACGCACTTCGTGTACAAACTGGACAAACTCTTTCGGAGCATCAGGGTTTCGGACGAGAACTCATCTGTTACACGGGCACTTCAATGTTTTTTAAACTTATTTGAACTCCGGACTTCTTTTGTGTTCAATATGCAGCATTCAAAGCGACGTCATCAATTTCCAACATGTTCTGACATCATTTGTTGTTTTTCGGTCATTTACCTAATTGTTTATAGAGCTAAATGATCGTGAAATTGAAAATCACTACAAAATGAATTCTGAAAATGTTGAAACTTGGCATGGTATCATCATTTCACCCGCATAGCATGTACGAAAGAGTAGAGAGGGTCACGGCAAAAACTGGACGCACTTCGTGTACAAACTAGACAAACTCTTTCGGAGCATCAGGTTTTTTAAATTTGTTTGAACTCCGGACTTCTTTTGTGTTCAGTATGCAGCACTCAAAGCGACACCATCAATTTCCAACATATTCTGACATCATTTATTGTTTTTCAGTCATTTACCTAATTGTTTAGAGAGCTAAATGACCGTGAAATTGAAAATCACTACAAAATGAATTCTGAAAATGTTGAAACTTGGCATGGTATCATCATTTCACCCGCATAGCATGTATGAAAGAGTAGAGAGGGTCACGGCAAAAACTGGATGCACTTCGTGTACAAACTGGACAAACTCTTTCAGAGCATCAGGGTTTCGGACGAGAACTCATCTGTTACACGGGCACTTCAATGTTTTTTAAACTTATTTGAACTCCGGACTTCTTTTGTGTTCAGTATGCAGCATTCAAAGCGACATCATCAATTTCCAACATGTTCTAACATCATTTGTTGTTTTTCGGCCATTTACCTAATTGTTTAGAGAGCTAAATGACCGTGAAATTGAAAATCACTACAAAATGAATTCTCAAAATGTTGAAACTTGGCAGTGTACCATCATTTCACCCGCATAGCATGTACGAAAGAGTAGAGAGGGTCACGGCAAAAACTGGACGCACTTCGTGTACAAACTGGACAAACTCTTTCGGAGCATCAGGGTTTCGGACGAGAACTCATCTGTTACACGGGCACTTCAATGTTTTTTAAACTTATTTGAACTCCGGACTTCTTTTGTGTTCAGTATGCAGCATTCAAAGCGACGTCATCAATTTCCAACATGTTCTGACATCATTTGTTGTTTTTCGATCATTTACCTAATTGTTTAGAGAGCTAAATGACCGTGAAATTGAAAATCACTACAAAATGAATTCTGAAAATGTTGAAACTTGGCATGGTATCATCATTTCACCCGCATAGCATGTGCGAAAGAGTAGAGAGGGTCACGGCAAAAATTGGACGCACTTCGTGTACAAACTGGACAAACTCTTTCGGAGTATCAGGGTTTCGGACGAGAACTCATTTGTTACACGGGCACTTCAATGTTTTTTAAACTTATTTGAACTCCGGACTTCTTTTGTGTTCAGTATGCAGCATTCAAAGCGACGTTATCAATTTCCAACATGTCCTGACATCATTTGTTGTTTTTTGGTCATTTACCTAATTGTTTAGAGTGCTAAATGACCGTGAAATTGAAAATCACTACAAAATGAATTCTGAAAATGTTGAAACTTGGCATGGTATCATCATTTCACTCGCATAGCATGTGCGAAAGAGTAGAGAGGGTCACAGAAAAAACTGGACGCACTTCGTGTACAAACTGGACAAACTCTTTCGAAGTATCAGGGTTTCGGACAAGAACTCATCTGTTACATGGGTACTTCTTTTGTGTTCAGTATGCAGCATTGAAATCAACGTCATCAATTTCCAACATGTTCTGACATTGTTTGTTGTTTTTCGGTCATTTACCTAATTGTTTAGAGAGCTAAATGACCGTGAAATTGAAAATCACTACAAAATGAATTCTGAAAATGTTGAAACTTGGCATGGTATCATCATTTCACCCGCATAGCATGTGCGAAAGAGTAGAGAGGGTCACGGCCAAAATTGGACGCACTTCGTGTACAAACTGGACAAACTCTTTCGGAGTATCAGGGTTTCGGACGAGAACTCATCTGTTAAACGGGCACTTCAATGTTTTTTAAGCTTATTTGAACTCCGGACTTCTTTTGTGTTTAGTATGCAGCATTCAAAGCAACGTTATCAATTTCCAACATGTTCTGACATCATTTGTTGTTTTTTGGTCATTTACCTAATTGTTTAGAGAGCTAAATGACCGTGAAATTGAAAATCACTACAAAATGAATTCTGAAAATGTTGAAACTTGGCATGGTATCATCATTTCACCCGCATAGCATGTACAAAAGAGTAGAGACGGTCACGGGAAAAACTGGACGCACTTCGTGTACAAACTGGACAAACTATTTCGGAGTATCAGGGTATCGGACGAGAACTCATCTATTACACGGGCACTTCAATGTTTTTTAAACTTATTTGAACTCCGGACTTCTTTTGTGTTCAGTATGCAGCATTCAGTGCGATGTCATCAATTTCCAACATGTTCTGACATCATTTGTTGTTTTTCGGTCATTTACCTAATTGTTTAGAGAGCTAAATGACCGTGAAATTGAAAATCACTACAAAATGAAATCTGAAAATGTTGAAACTTGGCATGGTATCATCATTTCACCCGCATAGCATGTGCGAAAGAGTAGGGAGGGTCACAGCAAAAACTGGATGCACTTCGTGTACAAACTGGACAAACTCTTTCGGAGTATCAAGGATTCGGACGAGAACTCATCTGTTACACGGGCACTTCAATGTTTTTTAAACTTATTTGAACTCCGGACTTCTTTTGTGTTCAGTAAGCAGCATTCAAAGCGACATCATCCATTTCCAACATGTTCTGATATCATTTGTTGTTTTTCGGTCATTTACCTAATTGTTTAGAGAGCTAAATGACCGTGAAATTGAAAATCACTACAAAATGAATTCTGAAAATGTTGAAACTTTGCATGGTATTATCATTTCACCCGCATAGCATGTGCGAAAGAGTAGAGAGGGTCACGGAAAAAACTGGACGCACTTCGTGTACAAACTGGACAAACTCTTTCGGAGTATCAGGGTTTCGGACAAGAACTCATCTGTTACACGGCCACTTCAATGTTTTTTAAATTTGTTTGAACTCCGGACTTCTTTTGTGTTCATTAGGCAGCACTCAAAGCGACACCATCAATTTCCAACATATTCTGACATCATTTATTGTTTTTCAGTCATTTACCTAATTGTTTCGAGAGCTAAATGATAGTGAAATTGAAAATCACTACAAAATGAATTCTGAAAAAGTTGAAACCTGGCATGGTATCATCATTTCACCCGCATAGCATGTACGAAAGAGTAGAGAGGGTCACGGCAAAAACTGGACGCACTTCGTGTACAAACTCGACAAACTCTTTCGGAGTATCAGGGTTTCAGACAAGAACTCATCTGTTACACGGGCACTTCAATGTTTTTTAAATTTATTTGAGCTCCGGACTTCTTTTGTGTTCAGTATGCAGAATTCAAAGCGACGTCATCAATTTCCAACATGTTCCGACATCATTTGTTGTTTTTCGGTCATTTACCGAATTGTTTATAGAGCTAAATGATCGTGAAATTGAAAGTCACTAAAAATGAATTCTGAAAATGTTGAAACTTGGCATGGTATCATCATTTCACCCACATAGCATGTGTGAAAGAGTAGAGAGGGTCACGGCAAAAACTGGACGCACTTCGTGTACAAACTGGACAAACTCTTTCGGAGTATCAGGGTTTCGGACGAGAACTCATCTATTAGACGGCCACTTCAATGTTTTTTAAACTTATTTGAACTCCGGACTTCTTTTGTGCTCAGAATGCATCATTCAAAGCAACGTCATCAATTTCCAACATGTTCTTACATCATTTGTTGTTTTTCGGCCATTTACCTAATTGCTTAGAGAGCTAAATGACCGTGAAATTGAAAATCACTACAAAATGAAATCTGAAAATGTTCAAACTTGGCATGGTATCATCATTTCACCCGCATAGCATGTACGAAAGAGTAGAGAGGGTCACGGCAAAAACTGGACGCACTTCGTGTACAAACTGGACAAACTCTTTCGGAGCATCAGGGTTTCGGACGAGAACTCATCTGTTACACGGGCACTTCAATGTTTTTTAAACTTATTTGAACTACGGACTTCTTTTGTGTTCAGTAAGCAGCATTCAAAGCGACATCATCCATTTCCAACATGTTCTGATATCATTTGTTGTTTTTCGGTCATTTACCTAATTGTTTAGAGAGCTAAATGACCGTGAAATGGAAAATCACTACAAAATGAATTCTGAAAATGTTGAAACTTTGCATGGTATTATCATTTCACCCGCATAGCATGTGCGAAAGAGTAGAGAGGGTCACGGAAAAAACTGGACGCACTTCGTGTACAAACTGGACAAACTCTTTCGGAGTATCAGGGTTTCGGACAAGAACTCATCTGTTACACGGCCACTTCAATGTTTTTTAAATTTGTTTGAACTCCGGACTTCTTTTGTGTTCAGTATGCAGCACTCAAAGCGACACCATCAATTTCCAACATATTCTGACATCATTTATTGTTTTTCAGTCATTTACCTAATTGTTTAGAGAGCTAAATGACCGTGAAATTGAAAATCACTACAAAATGAATTCTGAAAATGTTGAAACTTGGCATGGTATCATCATTTCACCCGCATAGAATGTACGAAAGAGTAGAGAGGGTCACGGCAAAAACTGGATGCACTTCGTGTACAAACTGGACAAACTCTTTCAGAGCATCAGGGTTTCGGACGAGAACTCATCTGTTACACGGGCACTTCAATGTTTTTTAAACTTATTTGAACTCCGGACTTCTTTTGTGTTCAGTATGCAGCATTCAAAGCGACATCATCAATTTCCAACATGTTCTAACATCATTTGTTGTTTTTCGGCCATTTACCTAATTGTTTAGAGAGCTAAATGACCGTGAAATTGAAAATCACTACAAAATGAATTCTCAAAATGTTGAAACTTGGCAGTGTACCATCATTTCACCCGCATAGCATGTACGAAAGAGTAGAGAGGGTCACGGCAAAAACTGGACGCACTTCGTGTACAAACTGGACAAACTCTTTCGGAGCATCAGGGTTTCGGACGAGAACTCATCTGTTACACGGGCACTTCAATGTTTTTTAAACTTATTTGAACTCCGGACTTCTTTTGTGTTCAGTATGCAGCATTCAAAGCGACGTCATCAATTTCCAACATGTTCTGACATCATTTGTTGTTTTTCGATCATTTACCTAATTGTTTAGAGAGCTAAATGACCGTGAAATTGAAAATCACTACAAAATGAATTCTGAAAATGTTGAAACTTGGCATGGTATCATCATTTCACCCGCATAGCATGTGCGAAAGAGTAGAGAGGGTCACGGCAAAAATTGGACGCACTTCGTGTACAAACTGGACAAACTCTTTCGGAGTATCAGGGTTTCGGACGAGAACTCATTTGTTACACGGGCACTTCAATGTTTTTTAAACTTATTTGAACTCCGGACTTCTTTTGTGTTCAGTATGCAGCATTCAAAGCGACGTTATCAATTTCCAACATGTCCTGACATCATTTGTTGTTTTTTGGTCATTTACCTAATTGTTTAGAGTGCTAAATGACCGTGAAATTGAAAATCACTACAAAATGAATTCTGAAAATGTTGAAACTTGGCATGGTATCATCATTTCACCCGCGTAGCATGTGCGAAAGAGTAGAGAGGGTCACGGCAAAAACTGGACGCACTTCGTGTACAAACTGGACAAACTCTTTCGGAGTATCAGGGTTTCGGACGAGAACTCATCTGTTACACGGGCACTTCAATGTTTTTTAAACTTATTTGAACTCCGGACTTCTTTTGTGTTCAGTATGCAGCATTCAAAGCGACATCATCAATTTCCAAAATGTTCTGACATCATTTGTTGTTTTTCAGTCATTTACCTAATTGTTTAGAGAGCTAAATGACCGTGAAATTGAAAATCACTACAAAATGAATTCTGAAAATGTTGAAACTTGGCATGGTATCATCATTTCACCCGCATAGCATGTACAAAAGAGTAGAGACGGTCACGGGAAAAACTGGACGCACTTTGTGTACAAACTGGACAAACTATTTCGGAGTATCAGGGTTTCGGACGAGAACTCATCTATTACACGGGCACTTCAATGTTTTTTAAACTTATTTGAACTCCGGACTTCTTTTGTGTTCAGTATGCAGCATTCAGTGCAATGTCATCAATTTCCAACATGTTCTGACATCATTTGTTGTTTTTCGGTCATTTACCTAATTGTTTAGAGAGCTAAATGACCGTGAAATTGAAAATCACTACAAAATGAAATCTGAAAATGTTGAAACTTGGCATGGTATCATCATTTCACCCGCATAGCATGTGCGAAAGAGCAGGGAGGGTCACAGCAAAAACTGGATGCACTTCGTGTACAAACTGGACAAACTCTTTCGGAGTATCAAGGATTCGGACGAGAACTCATCTGTTACACGGGCACTTCAATGTTTTTTAAACTTCTTTGAACTCCGGACTTCTTTTGTGTTCAGTAAGCAGCATTCAAAGCGACATCATCCATTTCCAACATGTTCTGATATCACTTGTTGTTTTTCGGTCATTTACCTAATTGTTTAGAGAGCTAAATGACCATGAAATTGAAAATCACTACAAAATGAATTCTGAAAATGTTGAAACTTTGCATGGTATTATCATTTCACCCGCATAGCATGTGCGAAAGAGTAGAGAGGGTCACGGAAAAAACTGGACGCACTTCGTGTACAAACTGGACAAACTCTTTCGGAGTATCAGGGTTTCGGACAAGAACTCATCTGTTACACGGCCACTTCAATGTTTTTTAAATTTGTTTGAACTCCGGACTTCTTTTGTGTTCAGTATGCAGCACTCAAAGCGACACGATCAATTTCCAACATATTCTGACATCATTTATTGTTTTTCAGTCATTTACCTAATTGTTTCGAGAGCTAAATGATAGTGAAATTGAAAATCACTACAAAATGAATTCTGAAAAAGTTGAAACCTGGCATGGTATCATCATTTCACCCGCATAGCATGTACGAAAGAGTAGAGAGGGTCACGGCAAAAACTGGACGCACTTCGTGTACAAACTCGACAAACTCTTTCGGAGTATCAGGGTTTCAGACAAGAACTCATCTGTTACACGGGCACTTCAATGTTTTTTAAATTTATTTGAACTCTGGACTTCTTTTGTGTTCAGTATGCAGTATTCAAAGCGACGTCATCAATTTCCAACATGTTCCGACATCATTTGTTGTTTTTCGGTCATTTACCTAATTGTTTATAGAGCTAAATGATCGTGAAATTGAAAGTCACTAAAAATGAATTCTGAAAATGTTGAAACTTGGCATGGTATCATCATTTCACCCACATAGCATGTGTGAAAGAGTAGAGAGGGTCACGGCAAAAACTGGACGCACTTCGTGTACAAACTGGACAAACTCTTTCGGAGTATCAGGGTTTCGGACGAGAACTCATCTGTTACACGGCCACTTCAATGTTTTTTAAACTTATTTGAACTCCGGACTTCTTTTGTGCTCAGAATGCATCATTCAAAGCAACGTCATCAATTTCCAACATGTTCTTACATCATTTGTTGTTTTTCGGCCATTTACCTAATTGCTTAGAGAGCTAAATGACCGTGAAATTGAAAATCACTACAAAATGAAATCTGAAAATGTTGAAACTTGGCATGGTATCATCATTTCACCCACATAGCATGTGCGAAAGAGTAGGGAGGGTCACAGCAAAAACTGGACGCACTTCGTGTACAAACTGGACAAACTCTTTCGGAGTATCAAGGATTCGGACGAGAACTCATCTGTTACACGGGCACTTCAATGTTTTTTAAACTTATTTGAACTCCGGACTTCTTTTGTGTTCAGTAAGCAGCATTCAAAGCGACATCATCCATTTCCAACATGTTCTGATATCATTTGTTGTTTTTTGGTCATTTACCTAATTGTTTAGAGAGCTAAATGACCGTGAAATTGAAAATCACTACAAAATGAATTCTGAAAATGTTGAAACTTTGCATGGTATTATCATTTCACCCGCATAGCATGTGCGAAAGAGTAGAGAGGGTCACGGAAAAAACTGGACGCACTTCGTGTACAAACTGGACAAACTCTTTCAGAGTATCAAGGTTTCGGACAAGAACTCATCTGTTACACGGCCACTTCAATGTTTTTTAAACTTATTTGAACTCCGGACTTCTTTTGTGTTCAGTAAGCAGCATTCAAAGCGACATCATCCATTTCCAACATGTTCTGATATCATTTGTTGTTTTTCGGTCATTTACCTAATTGTTTAGAGAGCTAAATGACCGTGAAATTGAAAATCACTACAAAATGAATTCTGAAAATGTTGAAACTTTGCATGGTATTATCATTTCACCCACATAGCATGTGCGAAAGAGTAGAGAGGGTCACAGAAAAAACTGGACGCACTTCGTGTACAAACTGGACAAACTCTTTCGGAGTATCAGGGTTTCGGACAAGAACTCATCTGTTACACGGCCACTTCAATGTTTTTTAAATTTGTTTGAACTCCGGACTTCTTTTGTGTTCAGTATGCAGCACTCAAAGCGACACGATCAATTTCCAACATATTCTGACATCATTTATTGTTTTTCAGTCATTTACCTAATTGTTTCGAGAGCTAAATGATAGTGAAATTGAAAATCACTACAAAATGAATTCTGAAAAAGTTGAAACCTGGCATGGTATCATCATTTCACCCGCATAGCATGTACGAAAGAGTAGAGAGGGTCACGGCAAAAACTAGACGCACTTCGTGTACAAACTCGACAAACTCTTTCGGAGTATCAGGGTTTCAGACAAGAACTCATCTGTTACACGGGCACTTCAATGTTTTTTAAATTTATTTGAACTCTGGACTTCTTTTGTGTTCAGTATGCAGAATTCAAAGCGACGTCATCAATTTCCAACATGTTCCGACATCATTTGTTGTTTTTCGGTCATTTACCTAATTGTTTATAGAGCTAAATGATCGTGAAATTGAAAGTCACTAAAAATGAATTCTGAAAATGTTGAAACTTGGCATGGTATCATCATTTCACCCACATAGCATGTGTGAAAGAGTAGAGAGGGTCACGGCAAAAACTGGACGCACTTCGTGTACAAACTAGACAAACTCTTTCGGAGTATCAGGGTTTCGGACAAGAACTCATCTGTTACACGGCCACTTCAATGTTTTTTAAACTTATTTGAACTCCGGACTTCTTTTGTGCTCAGAATGCATCATTCAAAGCAACGTCATCAGTTTCCAACATGTTCTTACATCATTTGTTGTTTTTCGGCCATTTACCTAATTGCTTAGAGAGCTAAATGACCGTGAAATTGAAAATCACTACAAAATGAAATCTGAAAATGTTGAAACTTGGCATGGTATCATCATTTCACCCGCATAGCATGTGCGAAAGAGTAGGGAGGGTCACAGCAAAAACTGGACGCACTTCGTGTACAAACTGGACAAACTCTTTCGGAGTATCAAGGATTCGGACGAGAACTCATCTGTTACACGGGCACTTCAATGTTTTTTAAACTTATTTGAACTCCGGACTTCTTTTGTGTTCAGTAAGCAGCATTCAAAGCGACATCATCCATTTCCAACATGTTCTGATATCATTTGTTGTTTTTCGGTCATTTACCTAATTGTTTAGAGAGCTAAATGACCGTGAAATTGAAAATCACTACAAAATGAATTCTGAAAATGTTGAAACTTTGCATGGTATTATCATTTCACCCGCATAGCATGTGCGAAAGAGTAGAGAGGGTCACGGCAAAAACTGGACGCACTTCGTGTACAAACTCGACAAACTCTTTCGGAGTATCAGGGTTTCGGACAAGAACTCATCTGTTACACGGGCACTTCAATGGTTTTTAAATTTATTTGAACTCTGGACTTCTTTTGTGTTGAGTATGCAGAATTCAAAGCGACGTCATCAATTTCCAACATGTTCCGACATCATTTGTTGTTTTTCGGTCATTTACCTAATTGTTTATAGAGCTAAATGATCGTGAAATTGAAAGTCACTAAAAATGAATTCTGAAAATGTTGAAACTTGGCATGGTATCATCATTTCACCCACATAGCATGTGTGAAAGAGTAGAGAGGGTCACGGCAAAAACTGGACGCACTTCGTGTACAAACTGGACAAACTCTTTCGGAGTATCAAGGATTCGGACGAGAACTCATCTGTTACACGGGCACTTCAATGTTTTTTAAACTTATTTGAACTCCGGACTTCTTTTGTGTTCAGTAAGCAGCATTCAAAGCGACATCATCCATTTCCAACATGTTCTGATATCATTTGTTGTTTTTCGGTCATTTACCTAATTGTTTAGAGAGCTAAATGACCGTGAAATTGAAAATCACTACAAAATGAATTCTGAAAATGTTGAAACTTTGCATGGTATTATCATTTCACCCGCATAGCATGTGCGAAAGAGTAGAGAGGGTCACGGCAAAAACTGGATGCACTTCGTGTACAAACTCGACAAACTCTTTCGGAGTATCAGGGTTTCAGACAAGAACTCATCTGTTACACGGGCACTTCAATGTTTTTTAAATTTATTTGAACTCTGGACTTCTTTTGTGTTCAGTATGCAGAATTCAAAGCGACGTCATCAATTTCCAACATGTTCCGACATCATTTGTTGTTTTTCGGTCATTTACCTAATTGTTTATAGAGCTAAATGATCGTGAAATTGAAAGTCACTAAAAATGAATTCTGAAAATGTTGAAACTTGGCATGGTATCATCATTTCACCCACATAGCATGTGTGAAAGAGTAGAGAGGGTCACGGCAAAAACTGGACGCACTTCGTGTACAAACTGGACAAACTCTTTCGGAGTATCAGGGTTTCGGACAAGAACTCATCTGTTACACGGCCACTTCAATGTTTTTTAAACTTATTTGAACTCCGGACTTCTTTTGTGCTCAGAATGCATCATTCAAAGCAACGTCATCAGTTTCCAACATGTTCTTACATCATTTGTTGTTTTTCGGCCATTTACCTAAGTGCTTAGAGAGCTAAATGACCGTGAAATTGAAAATCACTACAAAATGAAATCTGAAAATGTTGAAACTTGGCATGGTATCATCATTTCACCCGCATAGCATGTGCGAAAGAGTAGGGAGGGTCACAGCAAAAACTGGACGCACTTCGTGTACAAACTGGACAAACTCTTTCGGAGTATCAAGGATTCGGACGAGAACTCATCTGTTACACGGGCACTTCAATGTTTTTTAAACTTATTTGAACTCCGGACTTCTTTTGTGTTCAGTAAGCAGCATTCAAAGCGACATCATCCATTTCCAACATGTTCTGATATCATTTGTTGTTTTTCGGTCATTTACCTAATTGTTTAGAGAGCTAAATGACCGTGAAATTGAAAATCACTACAAAATGAATTCTGAAAATGTTGAAACTTGGCATGGTATCATCATTTCACCCGCATAGCATGTATGAAAGAGTAGAGAGGGTCACGGAAAAAACTGGACGCACTTCGTGTACAAACTGGACAAACTCTTTCAGAGCATCAGGGTTTCGGACGAGAACTCATCTGTTACACGGGCACTTCAATGTTTTTTAAACTTATTTGAACTCCGGACTTCTTTTGTGTTCACTAAGCAGCATTCAAAGCGACATCATCCATTTCCAACATGTTCTGATATCATTTGTTGTTTTTCGGTCATTTACCTAATTGTTTAGAGAGCTAAATGACCGTGAAATTGAAAATCACTACAAAATGAATTCTGAAAATGTTGAAACTTTGCATGGTATTATCATTTCACCCGCATAGCATGTGCGAAAGAGTAGAGAGGGTCACGGAAAAAACTGGACGCACTTCGTGTACAAACTGGACAAACTCTTTCGGAGTATCAGGGTTTCGGACAAGAACTCATCTGTTACACGGCCACTTCAATGTTTTTTAAATTTGTTTGAACTCCGGACTTCTTTTGTGTTCAGTATGCAGCACTCAAAGCGACACGATCAATTTCCAACATATTCTGACATCATTTATTGTTTTTCAGTCATTTACCTAATTGTTTCGAGAGCTAAATGATAGTGAAATTGAAAATCACTACAAAATGAATTCTGAAAAAGTTGAAACCTGGCATGGTATCATCATTTCACCCGCATAGCATGTACGAAAGAGTAGAGAGGGTCACGGCAAAAACTGGACGCACTTCGTGTACAAACTCGACAAACTCTTTCGGAGTATCAGGGTTTCAGACAAGAACTCATCTGTTACACGGGCACTTCAATGTTTTTTAAATTTATTTGAACTCTGGACTTCTTTTGTGTTCAGTATGCAGAATTCAAAGCGACGTCATCAATTTCCAACATGTTCCGACATCATTTGTTGTTTTTCGGTCATTTACCTAATTGTTTATAGAGCTAAATGATCGTGAAATTGAAAGTCACTAAAAATGAATTCTGAAAATGTTGAAACTTGGCATGGTATCATCATTTCACCCACATAGCATGTGTGAAAGAGTAGAGAGGGTCACGGCAAAAACTGGACGCACTTCGTGTACAAACTGGACAAACTCTTTCGGAGTATCAGGGTTTCGGACGAGAACTCATCTGTTACACGGCCACTTCAATGTTTTTTAAACTTATTTGAACTCCGGACTTCTTTTGTGCTCAGAATGCATCATTCAAAGCAACGTCATCAGTTTCCAACATGTTCTTACATCATTTGTTGTTTTTCGGCCATTTACCTAATTGCTTAGAGAGCTAAATGACCGTGAAATTGAAAATCACTACAAAATGAAATCTGAAAATGTTGAAACTTGGCATGGTATCATCATTTCACCCGCATAGCATGTGCGAAAGAGTAGGGAGGGTCACAGCAAAAACTGGACGCACTTCGTGTACAAACTGGACAAACTCTTTCGGAGTATCAAGGATTCGGACTAGAACTCATCTGTTACACGGGCACTTCAATGTTTTTTAAACTTATTTGAACTCCGGACTTCTTTTGTGTTCAGTAAGCAGCATTCAAAGCGACATCATCCATTTCCAACATGTTCTGATATCATTTGTTGTTTTTCGGTCATTTACCTAATTGTTTAGAGAGCTAAATGACCGTGAAATTGAAAATCACTACAAAATGAATTCTGAAAATGTTGAAACTTTGCATGGTATTATCATTTCACCCGCATAGCATGTGCGAAAGAGTAGAGAGGGTCACGGAAAAAACTGGACGCACTTCGTGTACAAACTGGACAAACTCTTTCGGAGTATCAGGGTTTCGGACAAGAACTCATCTGTTACACGGCCACTTCAATGTTTTTTAAATTTGTTTGAACTCCGGACTTCTTTTGTGTTCAGTATGCAGCACTCAAAGCGACACCATCAATTTCCAACATATTCTGACATCATTTATTGTTTTTCAGTCATTTACCTAATTGTTTCGAGAGCTAAATGATAGTGAAATTGAAAATCACTACAAAATGAATTCTGAAAAAGTTGAAACCTGGCATGGTATCATCATTTCACCCGCATAGCATGTACAAAAGAGTAGAGAGGGTCACGGCAAAAACTGGACGCACTTCGTGTACAAACTCGACTAACTCTTTCGGAGTATCAGGGTTTCAGACAAGAACTCATCTGTTACACGGGCACTTCAATGTTTTTTAAATTTATTTGAACTCCGGACTTCTTTTGTGTTCAGTATGCAGCATTCAAAGCGACGTCATCAATTTCCAACATGTTCCGACATCATTTGTTGTTTTTCGGTCATTTACCTAATTGTTTATAGAGCTAAATGATCGTGAAATTGAAAGTCACTAAAAATGAATTCTGAAAATGTTGAAACTTGGCATGGTATCATCATTTCACCCACATAGCATGTGTGAAAGAGTAGAGAGAGTCACGGCAAAAACTGGACGCACTTCGTGTACAAACTGGACAAACTCTTTCGGAGTATCAGGGTTTCGAACGAGAACTCATCTGTTACACGGCCACTTCAATGTTTTTTAAACTTATTTGAACTCCGGACTTCTTTTGTGCTTAGTATGCATCATTCAAAGCAACGTCATCAATTTCCAACATGTTCTTACATCATTTGTTGTTTTTCGGCCATTTACCTAATTGCTTAGAGAGCTAAATGACCGTGAAATTGAAAATCACTACAAAATGAATTCTAAAAATGTTGAAACTTGGCATGGTATCATCATTTCACCCGCATAGCATGTGCGAAAGAGTAGAGAGGGTCACGGCAAAAACTGGATGCACTTCGTGTGCAAAATGGACAAACTCTTTCAGAGTATTAAGGATTCGGACGAGAACTCATCTGTTACACGGGCACTTCAATGTTTTTTAAACTTATTTGAACTCCGGACTTCTTTTGTGTTCAGTAAGCAGCATTCAAAGCGACATCATCAATTTCCAACATGTTCTGACATCATTTGTTGTTTTTCGGTCATTTACCTAATTGTTTAGAGAGCTAAATGATCGTGAAATTGAAAATCACTACAAAATGAATTCTGAAAATGTTGAAACTTGGCATGGTATCATCATTTCACCCGCATAGCATGTGCGAAAGAGTAGAGAGGGTCACGGCAAAAACTGGACGCACTTCGTGTACAAACTGGACAAACTCTTTCGGAGTATCAGGGTTTCGGACGAGAACTCATCTGTTACACGGGTACTTCAATGTTTTTTAAACTTATTTGAACTCCGGACTTCTTTTGTGTTAAGTATGCAGCATTCAAAGCGACGTCATCAATTTCCAACATGTTCTGACATCATTTGTTGTTTTTCGGTCATTTACCTAATTGTTTGGAGAGCTAAATGACCGTGAAATTGAAAATCACTACAAAATGAATTCTGAAAAAGTTGAAACTTGGCATGGTATCATCATTTCACCCGCATAGCATGTGCGAAAGAGTAGAGAGGGTCACGACAAAAACTAGACGCACTTCGTGTACAAACTGGACAAACTCTTTCCGAGCATCAGGGTTTCGGACGAGAACTCATCTGTTACACGGGCACTTCAATGTTTTTTAAACTTATTTGAACTCCGGACTTCTTTTGTGTTCACTAAGCAGCATTCAAAGCGACATCATCCATTTCCAACATGTTCTGATATCATTTGTTGTTTTTCGGTCATTTACCTAATTGTTTAGAGAGCTAAATGACCGTGAAATTGAAAATCACTACAAAATGAATTCTGAAAATGTTGAAACTTTGCATGGTATTATCATTTCACCCGCATAGCATGTGCGAAAGAGTAGAGAGGGTCACGGAAAAAACTGGACGCACTTCGTGTACAAACTGGACAAACTCTTTCGGAGTATCAGGGTTTCGGACAAGAACTCATCTGTTACACGGCCACTTCAATGTTTTTTAAATTTGTTTGAACTCCGGACTTCTTTTGTGTTCAGTATGCAGCACTCAAAGCGACACGATCAATTTCCAACATATTCTGACATCATTTATTGTTTTTTAGTCATTTACCTAATTGTTTCGAGAGCTAAATGATAGTGAAATTGAAAATCACTACAAAATGAATTCTGAAAAAGTTGAAACCTGGCATGGTATCATCATTTCACCCGCATAGCATGTACGAAAGAGTAGAGAGGGTCACGGCAAAAACTGGACGCACTTCGTGTACAAACTCGACAAACTCTTTCGGAGTATCAGGGTTTCAGACAAGAACTCATCTGTTACACGGGCACTTCAATGTTTTTTAAATTTATTTGAACTCTGGACTTCTTTTGTGTTCAGTATGCAGAATTCAAAGCGACGTCATCAATTTCCAACATGTTCCGACATCATTTGTTGTTTTTCGGTCATTTACCTAATTGTTTATAGAGCTAAATGATCGTGAAATTGAAAGTCACTAAAAATGAATTCTGAAAATGTTGAAACTTGGCATGGTATCATCATTTCACCCACATAGCATGTGTGAAAGAGTAGAGAGGGTCACGGCAAAAACTGGACGCACTTCGTGTACAAACTGGACAAACTCTTTCGGAGTATCAGGGTTTCGGACGAGAACTCATCTGTTACACGGCCACTTCAATGTTTTTTAAACTTATTTGAACTCCGGACTTCTTTTGTGCTCAGAATGCATCATTCAAAGCAACGTCATCAGTTTCCAACATGTTCTTACATCATTTGTTGTTTTTCGGCCATTTACCTAATTGCTTAGAGAGCTAAATGACCGTGAAATTGAAAATCACTACAAAATGAAATCTGAAAATGTTGAAACTTGGCATGGTATCATCATTTCACCCGCATAGCATGTGCGAAAGAGTAGGGAGGGTCACAGCAAAAACTGGACGCACTTCGTGTACAAACTGGACAAACTCTTTCGGAGTATCAAGGATTCGGACTAGAACTCATCTGTTACACGGGCACTTCAATGTTTTTTAAACTTATTTGAACTCCGGACTTCTTTTGTGTTCAGTAAGCAGCATTCAAAGCGACATCATCCATTTCCAACATGTTCTGATATCATTTGTTGTTTTTCGGTCATTTACCTAATTGTTTAGAGAGCTAAATGACCGTGAAATTGAAAATCACTACAAAATGAATTCTGAAAATGTTGAAACTTTGCATGCTATTATCATTTCACCCGCATAGCATGTGCGAAAGAGTAGAGAGGGTCACGGAAAAAACTGGACGCACTTCGTGTACAAACTGGACAAACTCTTTCGGAGTATCAGGGTTTCGGACAAGAACTCATCTGTTACACGGCCACTTCAATGTTTTTTAAATTTGTTTGAACTCCGGACTTCTTTTGTGTTCAGTATGCAGCACTCAAAGCGACACCATCAATTTCCAACATATTCTGACATCATTTATTGTTTTTCAGTCATTTACCTAATTGTTTCGAGAGCTAAATGATAGTGAAATTGAAAATCACTACAAAATGAATTCTGAAAAAGTTGAAACCTGGCATGGTATCATCATTTCACCCGCATAGCATGTACAAAAGAGTAGAGAGGGTCACGGCAAAAACTGGACGCACTTCGTGTACAAACTCGACAAACTCTTTCGGAGTATCAGGGTTTCAGACAAGAACTCATCTGTTACACGGGCACTTCAATGTTTTTTAAATTTATTTGAACTCCGGACTTCTTTTGTGTTCAGTATGCAGCATTCAAAGCGACGTCATCAATTTCCAACATGTTCCGACATCATTTGTTGTTTTTCGGTCATTTACCTAATTGTTTATAGAGCTAAATGATCGTGAAATTGAAAGTCACTAAAAATGAATTCTGAAAATGTTGAAACTTGGCATGGTATCATCATTTCACCCACATAGCATGTGTGAAAGAGTAGAGAGAGTCACGGCAAAAACTGGACGCACTTCGTGTACAAACTGGACAAACTCTTTCGGAGTATCAGGGTTTCGAACGAGAACTCATCTGTTACACGGCCACTTCAATGTTTTTTAAACTTATTTGAACTCCGGACTTCTTTTGTGCTCAGTATGCATCATTCAAAGCAACGTCATCAATTTCCAACATGTTCTTACATCATTTGTTGTTTTTCGGCCATTTACCTAATTGCTTAGAGAGCTAAATGACCGTGAAATTGAAAATCACTACAAAATGAATTCTAAAAATGTTGAAACTTGGCATGGTATCATCATTTCACCCGCATAGCATGTGCGAAAGAGTAGAGAGGGTCACGGCAAAAACTGGACGCACTTCGTGTGCAAAATGGACAAACTCTTTCAGAGTATTAAGGATTCGGACGAGAACTCATCTGTTACACGGGCACTTCAATGTTTTTTAAACTTATTTGAACTCCGGACTTCTTTTGTGTTCAGTAAGCAGCATTCAAAGCGACATCATCAATTTCCAACATGTTCTGACATCATTTGTTGTTTTTCGGTCATTTACCTAATTGTTTAGAGAGCTAAATGATCGTGAAATTGAAAATCACTACAAAATGAATTCTGAAAATGTTGAAACTTGGCATGGTATCATCATTTCACCCGCATAGTATGTGCGAAAGAGTAGAGAGGGTCACGGCAAAAACTGGACGCACTTCGTGTACAAACTGGACAAACTCTTTCGGAGTATCAGGGTTTCGGACGAGAACTCATCTGTTACACGGGTACTTCAATGTTTTTTAAACTTATTTGAACTCCGGACTTCTTTTGTGTTAAGTATGCAGCATTCAAAGCGACGTCATCAATTTCCAACATGTTCTGACATCATTTGTTGTTTTTCGGTCATTTACCTAATTGTTTGGAGAGCTAAATGACCGTGAAATTGAAAATCACTACAAAATGAATTCTGAAAAAGTTGAAACTTGGCATGGTATCATCATTTCACCCGCATAGCATGTACGAAAGAGTAGAGAGGGTCACGGAAAAAACTGGACGCACTTCGTGTACAAACTGGACAAACTCTTTCGGAGTATCAGGGTTTCGGACGAGAACTCATCTGTTACATGGGCAATTCAATGTTTTTTAAACTTATTTGAACTCCGGACTTCTTTTGTGTTCAGTATGCAGCATTCAAAGCGACGTTATCAATTTCCAACATGTTCTGACATCATTTGTTGTTTTTTGGTCATTTACCTAATTGTTTAGAGAGCTAAATGACCGTGAAATTGAAAATCACTACAAAATGAATTCTGAAAATGTTGAAACTTGGCATGGTATCATCATTTCACCCGCATAGCATGTACGAAAGAGTAGAGATGGTCACGGCAAAAACTGGACGCACTTCGTGTACAAACTGGACAAACTCTTTCGGAGTATCAGGGTTTGGGACGAGAACTCATCTGTTACACGGGCACTTCAATGTTTTTTGAACTTATTTGAACTCCGGACTTCTTTTGTGTTCAGTATGCAGCATTCAAAGCGACGTCATCAATTTCCAACATGTTCTGACATCATTTGTTGTTTTTAGGTCATTTACCTAATTGTTTAGAGAGGTAAATGACCGTGAAATTGAAAATCACTACAAAATGAAAGCTAAAAATGTTGAAACTTGGCATGGTATCATCATTTCACCCGCATAGCATGTGCGAAAGTGTAGAGAGGGTCACGGAAAAAACTGGACGCACATCGTGTACAAACTGGACAAACTCTTTCGGAGTATCAGGGTTTCGGACGAGAACTCATCTGTTACACGGGCACTTCAATGTTTTTTAAACTTATTTGAACTTCGGACTTCTTTTGTGTTCAGTATGGAACATTCAAAGCGATGTCATCAATTTCCAACATGTTCTGACATCATTTGTTATTTTTCGGTCATTTACCTAATTGTTTAGAGAGCTAAATGACCGTGAAATTGAAAATCACTACAAAATGAACTCTGAAAATGTTGAAACTTGGCATGGTTACATAATTTCACCCGCATAGCATGTGCGAAAGAGTAGAGAGGGTCACGGCAAAAACTGGACGCACTTCGTGTACAAACTGGACAAACTCTTTCGGAGTATCAGGATTTCGGACGAGAACTCATCTGTTACATGGGCAATTCGATGTTTTTTAAACTTATTTGAACTCCGGACTTCTTTTGTGTTCAGTATGCAGCATTCAAAGCGACGTCATCAATTTCCAACATGTTCTGACATCATTTGTTGTTTTTTGGTCATTAACCTAATTGTTTAGAGAGCTAAATGATCGTGAAATTGAAAATCACTACAAAATGAATTCTAAAAATGTTGAAACTTGGCATGGTATCATCATTTCACCCGCATAGCATGTGCGAAAGAGTAGAGAGGGTCACGGCAAAAACTGGACGCACTTCGTGTACAAACTGGACAAACTCTTTCGGAGTATCAGGGTTTCGGACGAGAACTCATCTGTTACACGACCACTTCAATGTTTTTTAAATTTATTTGAACTCCGGACTTCTTTTGTGTTCAGTATGCAGCATTCAAAGCGATGTCATCAACTTCCAACATGTTCTGACATCATTTGTTGTTTTTCGGTCATTTACCTAATTGTTTAGAGAGCTAAATGATCGTGAAATTGAAAATCACTACAAAATGAATTCTGAAAATGTTGAAACTTGGCATGGTATCATCATTTCACCCGCATAGCATGTGCGAAAGAGTAGAGAGGGTCACGGCAAAAACTGGACGCACTTCGTGTACAAACTGGACAAACTCTTTCGGAGTATCAGGGTTTCGGACGAGAACTCATCTGTTACACGGGTACTTCAATGTTTTTTAAACTTATTTGAACTCCGGACTTCTTTTGTGTTAAGTATGCAGCATTCAAAGCGACGTCATCAATTTCCAACATGTTCTGACATCATTTGTTGTTTTTCGGTCATTTACCTAATTGTTTGGAGAGCTAAATGACCGTGAAATTGAAAATCACTACAAAATGAACTCTGAAAATGTTGAAACTTGGCATGGTATCATAATTTCACCCGCATAGCATGTGCGAAAGAGTAGAGAGGGTCACGGCAAAAATTGGACGCACTTCGTGTACAAACTGGACAAACTCTTTCGGAGTGTCAGGGTTTCAGACAAGAACTCATCTGTTACACGGGCACTTCAATGTTTTTTAAACTTATTTGAATTCCGGACTTCTTTTGTGTTCAGTATGCAGCATTCAAAGCGACGTCATCAATTTCCAACATGTTCTGACATCATTTGTTGTTTTTTGGTCATTAACCTAATTGTTTAGAGAGCTAAATGATCGTGAAATTGAAAATCACTACAAAATGAATTCTAAAAATGTTGAAACTTGGCATGGTATCATCATTTCACCCGCATAGCATGTGCGAAAGAGTAGAGAGGGTCACGGCAAAAACTGGACGCACTTCGTGTACAAACTGGACAAACTCTTTCGGAGTATCAGGGTTTCGGACGAGAACTCATCTGTTACACGGGCACTTCAATGTTTTTGAAACTTATTTGAACTCCGGACTTCTTTTGTGTTCAGTATGCAGCATTCAAAGGGACGTCATCAATTTCCAACATGTTCTGACATCATTTATTGTTTTTCGGTCATTTACCTAATTGTTTAGAGAGCTAAATGACCGTGAAATTGAAAATCACTACAAAATGAATTCTGAAAATGTTGAAACTTGGCATGGTATCATCATTTCACCCGCATAGCATGTACGAAAGAGTAGAGACGGTCACGGCAAAAACTGGACGCACTTCGTGTACAAACTGGACAAACTCTTTCGGAGTATCAGGGTTTCGGACGAGAACTCATCTGTTACACGGGCACTTCAATGTTTTTTAAACTTATTTGAACTCCGGACTTCTTTTGTGTTCAGTATGCAGCATTCAAAGTGACGTCATCAATTTCCAACATGTTCTGACATCATTTGTTGTTTTTAGGTCATTTACCTAATTGTTTAGAGAGGTAAATGACCGTGAAATTGAAAATCACTACAAAATGAATTCTAAAAATGTTGAAACTTGGCATGGTATCATCATTTCACCCGCATAGCATGTGCGAAAGAGTAGAGAGGGTCACGGAAAAAACTGGACGCACATCGTGTACAAACTGGACAAACTCTTTCGGAGTATCAGGGTTTCGGACGAGAACTCATCTGTTACATGGGCACTTCAATGTTTTTTAATCTTATTTGAACTTCGGACTTCTTTTGTGTTCAGTATGCAGCATTCAAAGCGACGTCATCGATTTCCAACATGTTCTGACATCATTTGTTATTTTTCGGTCATTTACCTAATTGTTTAGAGAGCTAAATGACCGTGAAATTGAAAATCACTACAAAATGAACTCTGAAAATGTTGAAACTTGGCATGGTTACATAATTTCACCCGCATAGCATGTGCGAAAGAGTAGAGAGGGTCACGGCAAAATTGGACGCACTTCGTGTACAATATGGACAAACTCTTTCGGAGTATCAGGGTTTCGGACGAGAACTCATCTGTTACACGGGCAATTCAATGTTTTTTAAACTTATTTGAACTCCGGACTTCTTTTGTGTTCAGTATGCAGCATTCAAAGCGACGTTATCAATTTCCAACATGTTCTGACATCATTTGTTGTTTTTTGGTCATTTACCTAATTGTTTAGAGAGCTAAATGACCGTGAAATTGAAAATCACTACAAAATGAATTCTGAAAATGTTGAAACTTGGCACGGTATCATCATTTCACCCGCATAGCATGTACGAAAGAGTAGAGATGGTCACGGCAAAAACTGGACGCACTTCGTGTACAAACTGGACAAACTCTTTCGGAGTATCAGGGTTTCGGACGAGAACTCATCTGTTACACGGGCACTTCAATGTTTTTTAAACTTATTTGAACTAAGGACTTCTTTTGTGTTCAGTATGCAGCATTCAAAGGGACGTCATCAATTTCCAACATGTTCTGACATCATTTATTGTTTTTCGGTCATTTACCTAATTGTTTAGAGAGCTAAATGACCGTGAAATTGAAAATCACTACAAAATGAATTCTGAAAATGTTGAAACTTGGCATAGTATCATCATTTCACCCGCATAGCATGTACGAAAGAGTAGAGACGGTCACAGCAAAAACTGGACGCACTTCGTGTACAAACTGGACAAACTCTCTCGGAGTATCAGGGTTTCGGACGAGAACTCATCTGTTACACGGGTACTTCAATGTTTTTTAAACTTATTTGAACTCCGGACTTCTTTTGTGTTCAGTATGCAGCATTCAAAGCGACGTCATCAATTTCCAACATGTTCTGACATCATTTCTTGTTTTTTGGTCATTTACCTAATTGTTTAGAGAGCTAAATGACCGTGAAATTGAAAACCACTACAAAATGAATTCTGAAAATGTTGAAACTTGGCATGGTATCATCATTTCACCCGCGTAGCATGTACGAAAGAGTAGAGACGGTCACGGCAAAAACTGGACGCACTTCGTGTACAAACTGGACAAACTCTTTCGGAGTATCAGGGTTTCGGACGAGAACTCATCTGTTACACGGGCACTTCAATGTTTTTTAAACTTATTTGAACTCCGGACTTCTTTTGTGTTCAATATGCAGCATTCAAAGTGACGTCATCAATTTCCAACATGTTCTGACATCATTTCTTGTTTTTAGGTCATTGACCTAATTGTTTAGAGAGCTAAATGACCGTGAAATTGAAAATCACTACAAAATGAATTCTAAAAATGTTGAAACTTGGCATGGTATCATCATTTCACCCGCATAGCATGTGAGAAAGAGTAGAGAGGGTCACGGCAAAAACTGGACGCACTTCGTGTGCAAAATGGACAAACTCTTTCAGAGTATTAAGGATTCGGACGAGAACTCATCTGTTACACGGGCACTTCAATGTTTTTTAAACTTATTTGAACTCCGGACTTCTTTCGTGTTCAGTAAGCAGCATTCAAAGTGACATCATCAATTTCCAACATGTTCTGACATCATTTGTTGTTTTTCGGTCATTTACCTAATTGTTTAGAGAGCTAAATGATCGTGAAATTGAAAATCACTACAAAATGAATTCTGAAAATGTTCAAACTTGGCATGGTATCATCATTTCACCCGCATAGCATGTGCGAAAGAGTAGAGAGGGTCATGGCAAAAACTGGACGCACTTCGTGTACAAACTGGACAAACTCTTTCGGAGTATCAGGGTTTCGGACGAGAACTCATCTGTTACACGACCACTTCAATGTTTTTTAAATTTATTTGAACTCCGGACTTCTTTTGTGGTCAGTATGCAGCATTCAAAGCGACGTCATCAATTTCCAACATGTTCTGACATCATTTGTTCTTTTTCGGTCATTTACCTAATTGTTTAGAGAGCTAAATGATCGTGAAATTGAAAATCACTACAAAATGAATTCTGAAAATGTTGAAACTTGGCATGGTATCATCATTTCACCCGCATATCATGTGCGAAAGAGTAGAGAGGGTCACGGCAAAAACTGGATGCACTTCGTGTACAAACTGGACAAACTCTTTCGGAGTATCAGGGTTTCGGACGAGAACTCATCTGTTACACGGGTACTTCAATGTTTTTTAAACTTATTTGAACTCCGGACTTCTTTTGTGTTAAGTATGCAGCATTCAAAGCGACGTCATCAATTTCCAACATGTTCTGACATCATTTGTTGTTTTTCGGTCATTTACCTAATTGTTTGGAGAGCTAAATGACCCTGAAATTGAAAATCACTACAAAATGAACTCTGAAAATGTTGAAACTTGGCATGGTATCATAATTTCACCCGCATAGCATGTGCGAAAGAGTAGAGAGGGTCACGGCAAAAATTGGATGCACTTCGTGTACAAACTGGACAAACTCTTTCGGAGTATCAGGGTTTCGGACGAGAACTCATCTGTTACATGGGCAATTCAATGTTTTTTAAACTTATTTGAACTCCGGACTTCTTTTGTGTTCAGTATGCAGCATTCAAAGCGACGTTATCAATTTCCAAGATGTTCTGACATCATTTGTTGTTTTTTGGTCATTTACCTAATTGTTTAGAGAGCTAAATGACCGTGAAATTGATTATCACTACAAAATGAATTCTGAAATGTTGAAACTTGGCATGGTATCATCATTTCACCCGCATAGCATGTACGAAAGAGTAGAGATGGTCACGGCAAAAACTGGACGCACTTCGTGTACAAACTGGACAAACTCTTTCGGAGTATCAGGGTTTCGGACGAGAACTCATCTGTTACACGGGCACTTCTATGTTTTTTAAACTTACTTGAACTCCGGACTTCTTTTGTGTTCAGTATGCAGCATTCAAAGCGACGTCATCAATTTCCAACATGTTCTGACATCATTTGTTGTTTTTAGGTCATTTACCTAATTGTTTAGAGAGGTAAATGACCGTGAAATTGAAAATCACTACAAAATGAATTCTAAAAATGTTGAAACTTGGCATGGTATCATCATTTCACCCGCATAGCATGTGCGAAAGAGTAGAGGGGGTCACGGAAAAAACTGGACGCACATCGTGTACAAACTGGACAAACTCTTTCGGAGTATCAGGGTTTCGGACGAGAACTCATCTGTTACACGGGCACTTTAATGTTTTTTAAACTTATTTGAACTTCGGACTTCTTTTGTGTTCAGTATGCAGCATTCAAAGCGACGTCATCAATTTCCAACATGTTCTGACATCATTTGTTATTTTTCGGTCATTTACCTAATTGTTTAGAGAGCTAAATGACCGTGAAATTGAAAATCACTACAAAATGAACTCTGAAAATGTTGAAACTTGGCATGGTTACATAATTTCACCCGCATAGCATGTGCGAAAAAGTAGAGAGGGTCACGGCAAAAATTGGACGCACTTCGTGTACAAACTGGACAAACTCTTTCGGAGTATCAGGGTTTCGGACGAGAACTCATCTGTTACACGGGCAATTCAATGTTTTTTAAACTTATTTGAACTCCGGACTTCTTTTGTGTTCAGTATGCAGCATTCAAAGCGACGTTATCAATTTCCAACATGTTCTGACATCATTTGTTGTTTTTTGGTCATTTACCTAATTGTTTAGAGAGCTAAATGACCGTGAAATTGAAAATCACTACAAAATGAATTCTGAAAATGTTGAAACTTGGCATGGTATCATCATTTCACCCGCATAGCATGTACGAAAGAGTAGAGATTGTCACGGCAAAAACTGGACGCACTTCGTGTACAAACTTGACAAACTCTTTCGGAGTATCAGGGTTTCGGACGAGTACTCATCTGTTACACGGGCACTTCAATGTTTTTTAAACTTATTTGAACTCCGGACTTCTTTTGTGTTCAGTATGCAGCATTCAAAGCGACGTCATCAATTTCCAACATGTTCTGACATCATTTGTTGTTTTTCGGTCATTTACCTAATTGTTTAGAGAGGTAAATAACCGTGAAATTGAAAATCACTACAAAATGAATTCTAAAAATGTTGAAACTTGGCATGGTATCATCATTTCACCCGCATAGCATGTGCGAAAGAGTAGAGAGCGTCACGGAAAATACTGGACGCACTTCGTGTACAAACTAGACAAACCCTTTCGGAGTATCAGGGTTTCGGACGAGAACTCATCTGTTACACGGGCACTTCAATGTTTTTTAAACTTATTTGAACTCCGGACTTCTTTCGTGTTCAGTAAGCAGCATTCAAAGTGACATCATCAATTTCCAACATGTTCTGACATCATTTGTTGTTTTTCGGTCATTTACCTAATTGTTTAGAGAGCTAAATGATCGTGAAATTGAAAATCACTACAAAATGAATTCTGAAAATGTTCAAACTTGGCATGGTATCATCATTTCACCCGCATAGCATGTGCGAAAGAGTAGAGAGGGTCATGGCAAAAACTGGACGCACTTCGTGTACAAACTGGACAAACTCTTTCGGAGTATCAGGGTTTCGGACGAGAACTCATCTGTTACACGACCACTTCAATGTTTTTTAAATTTATTTGAACTCCGGACTTCTTTTGTGTTCAGTATGCAGCATTCAAAGCAACGTCATCAATTTCCAACATGTTCTGACATCATTTGTTCTTTTTCGGTCATTTACCTAATTGTTTAGAGAGCTAAATGATCGTGAAATTGAAAATCACTACAAAATGAATTCTGAAAATGTTGAAACTTGGCATGGTATCATCATTTCACCCGCATATCATGTGCGAAAGAGTAGAGAGGGTCACGGCAAAAACTGGATGCACTTCGTGTACAAACTGGACAAACTCTTTCGGAGTATCAGGGTTTCGGACGAGAACTCATCTGTTACACGGGTACTTCAATGTTTTTTAAACTTATTTGAACTCCGGACTTCTTTTGTGTTAAGTATGCAGCATTCAAAGCGACGTCATCAATTTCCAACATGTTCTGACATCATTTGTTGTTTTTCGGTCATTTACCTAATTGTTTGGAGAGCTAAATGACCCTGAAATTGAAAATCACTACAAAATGTACTCTGAAAATGTTGAAACTTGGCATGGTATCATAATTTCACCCGCATAGCATGTGCGAAAGAGTAGAGAGGGTCCCGGCAAAAATTGGATGCACTTCGTGTACAAACTGGACAAACTCTTTCGGAGTATCAGGGTTTCGGACGAGAACTCATCTGTTACATGGGCAATTCAATGTTTTTTAAACTTATTTGAACTCCGGACTTCTTTTGTGTTTAGTATGCAGCATTCAAAGCGACGTTATCAATTTCCAACATGTTCTGACATCATTTGTTGTTTTTTGGTCATTTACCTAATTGTTTAGAGAGCTAAATGACCGTGAAATTGATTATCACTACAAAATGAATTCTGAAATGTTGAAACTTGGCATGGTATCATCATTTCACCCGCATAGCATGTACGAAAGAGTAAAGATGGTCACGGCAAAAACTGGACGCACTTCATGTACAAACTGGACAAACTCTTTCGGAGTATCAGGGTTTCGGACGAGAACTCATCTGTTACACGGGCACTTCAATGTTTTTTAAACTTACTTGAACTCCGGACTTCTTTTGTGTTCAGTATGCAGCATTCAAAGCGACGTCATCAATTTCCAACATGTTCTGACATCATTTGTTGTTTTTAGGTCATTTACCTAATTGTTTAGAGAGGTAAATGACCGTGAAATTGAAAATCACTACAAAATGAATTCTAAAAATGTTGAAACTTGGCATGGTATCATCATTTCACCCGCATAGCATGTGCGAAAGAGTAGAGGGGGTCACGGAAAAAACTGGACGCACATCGTGTACAAACTGGACAAACTCTTTCGGAGTATCAGGGTTTCGGACGAGAACTCATCTGTTACACGGGCACTTTAATGTTTTTTAAACTTATTTGAACTTCGGACTTCTTTTGTGTTCAGTATGCAGCATTCAAAGCGACGTCATCAATTTCCAACATGTTCTGACATCATTTGTTATTTTTCGGTCATTTACCTAATTGTTTAGAGAGCTAAATGACCGTGAAATTGAAAATCACTACAAAATGAACTCTGAAAATGTTGAAACTTGGCATGGTTACATAATTTCACCCGCATAGCATGTGCGAAAAAGTAGAGAGGGTCACGGCAAAAATTGGACGCACTTCGTGTATAAACTGGACAAACTCTTTCGGAGTATCAGGGTTTCGGACGAGAACTAATCTGTTACACGGGCAATTCAATGTTTTTTAAACTTATTTGAACTCCGGACTTCTTTTGTGTTCAGTATGCAGCATTCAAAGCGACGTTATCAATTTCCAACATGTTCTGACATCATTTGTTGTTTTTTGGTCATTTACCTAATTGTTTAGAGAGCTAAATGACCGTGAAATTGAAAATCACTACAAAATGAATTCTGAAAATGTTGAAACTTGGCATGGTATCATCATTTCACCCGCATAGCATGTACGAAAGAGTAGAGATGGTCACGGCAAAAACTGGACGCACTTCGTGTACAAACTTGACAAACTCTTTCGGAGTATCAGGGTTTCGGACGAGTACTCATCTGTTACACGGGCACTTCAATGTTTTTTAAACTTATTTGAACTCCGGACTTCTTTTGTGTTCAGTATGCAGCATTCAAAGCGACGTCATCAATTTCCAACATGTTCTGACATCATTTGTTGTTTTTCGGTCATTTACCTAATTGTTTAGAGAGGTAAATAACCGTGAAATTGAAAATCACTACAAAATGAATTCTAAAAATGTTGAAACTTGGCATAGTATCATCATTTCACCCGCATAGCATGTGCGAAAGAGTAGAGAGCGTCACGGAAAATACTGGACGCACTTCGTGTACAAACTAGACAAACCCTTTCGGAGTATCAGGGTTTCGGACGAGAACTCATCTGTTACACGGGCACTTCAATGTTTTTTAAACTTATTTGAACTCCGGACTTCTTTTGTGTTCAGTATGCAGCATTCAAAGCGACGTCATCAATTTCCAACATGTTCTGACATCATTTGTTATTTTTCGGTCATTTACCTAATTGTTTAGAGAGCTAAATGACCGTGAAATTGAAAATCACTACAAAATGAACTCTAAAAATGTTGAAACTTGGCATGGTATCATAATTTCACCCGCATAGCATGTGCGAAAGAGTAGAGAGGGTCACGGCAAAAACTGGATGCACTTCGTGTACAAACTGGACAAAGTCTTTCGGAGTATCAGGGTTTCGGACGAGAACTCATCTGTTACACGGGCAATTCAATGTTTTTTAAACTTATTTGAACTCCGGACTTCTTTTGTGTTCAGTATGCAGCATTCAAAGCGACGTTATCAATTTCCAACATGTTCTGACATCATTTGTTGTTTTTTGGTCATTTACCTAATTGTTTAGAGAGCTAAATGACCGTGAAATTGAAAACCACTACAAAATGAATTCTGAAAATGCTGAAACTTGGCATGGTATCATCATTTCACACGCATAGCATGTACGAAAGAGTAGAGATGGTCACGGCAAAAACTGGACGCACTTCGTGTACAAACTGGACAAACTCTTTCGGAGTATCAGGGTTTCGGACGAGAACTCATCTGTTACACAGGTACTTCAATGTTTTTTAAACTTATTTGAACTCCGGACTTCTTTTGTGTTCAATATGCAGCATTCAAAGCGACGTCATCAATTTCCAACATGTTCTGACATCATTTCTTGTTTTTCGGTCATTGACCTAATTGTTTAGAGAGCTAAATGACCGTGAAATTGAAAATCACTACAAAATGAATTCTAAAAATGTTGAAACTTGGCATGGTATCATCATTTCACCCGCATAGCATGTGCGAAAGAGTAGAGAGGGTCACGGCAAAAACTGGACGCACTTCGTGTGCAAAATGGACAAACTCTTTCAGAGTATTAAGGATTCGGACGAGAACTCATCTGTTACACGGGCACTTCAATGTTTTTTAAACTTATTTGAACTCCGGACTTCTTTTGTGTTCAGTAAGCAGCATTCAAAGCGACATCATCAATTTCCAACATGTTCTGACATCATGTGTTGTTTTTCGGTCATTTACCTAATTGTTTAGAGAGCTAAATGATCGTGAAATTGAAAATCACTACAAAATGAATTCTGAAAATGTTCAAACTTGGCATGGTATCATCATTTCACCCCATATCATGTGCGAAAGAGTAGAGAGGGTCACGGCAAAAACTGGACGCACTTCGTGTGCAAAATGGACAAACTCTTTCGGAGTATCAGGGTTTCGGACGAGAACTCATCTGTTACACGGGTACTTCAATGTTTTTTAAACTTATTTGAACTCCGGACTTCTTTTGTGTTAAGTATGCAGCATTCAAAGCGACGTCATCAATTTCCAACATGTTCTGACATCATTTGTTGTTTTTCGGTCATTTACCTAATTGTTTGGAGAGCTAAATGACCCTGAAATTGAAAATCACTACAAAATGTACTCTGAAAATGTTGAAACTTGGCATGGTATCATAATTTCACCCGCATAGCATGTGCGAAAGAGTAGAGAGGGTCCCGGCAAAAATTGGATGCACTTCGTGTACAAACTGGACAAACTCTTTCGGAGTATCAGGGTTTCGGACGAGAACTCATCTGTTACATGGGCAATTCAATGTTTTTTAAACTTATTTGAACTCCGGACTTCTTTTGTGTTTAGTATGCAGCATTCAAAGCGACGTTATCAATTTCCAACATGTTCTGACATCATTTGTTGTTTTTTGGTCATTTACCTAATTGTTTAGAGAGCTAAATGACCGTGAAATTGATTATCACTACAAAATGAATTCTGAAATGTTGAAACTTGGCATGGTATCATCATTTCACCCGCATAGCATGTACGAAAGAGTAAAGATGGTCACGGCAAAAACTGGACGCACTTCGTGTACAAACTGGACAAACTCTTTCGGAGTATCAGGGTTTCGGACGAGAACTCATCTGTTACACGGGCACTTCAATGTTTTTTAAACTTACTTGAACTCCGGACTTCTTTTGTGTTCAGTATGCAGCATTCAAAGCGACGTCATCAATTTCCAACATGTTCTGACATCATTTGTTGTTTTTAGGTCATTTACCTAATTGTTTAGAGAGGTAAATGACCGTGAAATTGAAAATCACTACAAAATGAATTCTAAAAATGTTGAAACTTGGCATGGTATCATCATTTCACCCGCATAGCATGTGCGAAAGAGTAGAGGGGGTCACGGAAAAAACTGGACGCACATCGTGTACAAACTGGACAAACTCTTTCGGAGTATCAGGGTTTCGGACGAGAACTCATCTGTTACACGGGCACTTTAATGTTTTTTAAACTTATTTGAACTCCGGACTTCTTTTGTGTTCAGTATGCAGCATTCAAAGCGACGTTATCAATTTCCAACATGTTCTGACATCATTTGTTGTTTTTTGGTCATTTACCTAATTGTTTAGAGAGCTAAATGACCGTGAAATTGAAAACCACTACAAAATGAATTCTGAAAATGCTGAAACTTGGCATGGTTACATAATTTCACCCGCATAGCATGTGCGAAAAAGTAGAGAGGGTCACGGCAAAAACTGGACGCACTTCGTGTATAAACTGGACAAACTCTTTCGGAGTATCAGGGTTTCGGACGAGAACTAATCTGTTACATGGGCAATTCAATGTTTTTTAAACTTATTTGAACTCCGGACTTCTTTTGTGTTTAGTATGCAGCATTCAAAGCGACGTTATCAATTTCCAACATGTTCTGACATCATTTGTTGTTTTTTGGTCATTTACCTAATTGTTTAGAGAGCTAAATGACCGTGAAATTGAAAATCACTACAAAATGAATTCTGAAAATGTTGAAACTTGGCATGGTATCATCATTTCACCCGCATAGCATGTACGAAAGAGTAAAGATGGTCACGGCAAAAACTGGACGCACTTCGTGTACAAACTGGACAAACTCTTTCGGAGTATCAGGGTTTCGGACGAGAACTCATCTGTTACACGGGCACTTCAATGTTTTTTAAACTTACTTGAACTCCGGACTTCTTTTGTGTTCAGTATGCAGCATTCAAAGCGACGTCATCAATTTCCAACATGTTCTGACATCATTTGTTGTTTTTAGGTCATTTACCTAATTGTTTAGAGAGGTAAATGACCGTGAAATTGAAAATCACTACAAAATGAATTCTAAAAATGTTGAAACTTGGCATGGTATCATCATTTCACCCGCATAGCATGTGCGAAAGAGTAGAGGGGGTCACGGAAAAAACTGGACGCACATCGTGTACAAACTGGACAAACTCTTTCGGAGTATCAGGGTTTCGGACGAGAACTCATCTGTTACACGGGCACTTTAATGTTTTTTAAACTTATTTGAACTTCGGACTTCTTTTGTGTTCAGTATGCAGCATTCAAAGCGACGTCATCAATTTCCAACATGTTCTGACATCATTTGTTATTTTTCGGTCATTTACCTAATTGTTTAGAGAGCTAAATGACCGTGAAATTGAAAATCACTACAAAATGAACTCTGAAAATGTTGAAACTTGGCATGGTTACATAATTTCACCCGCATAGCATGTGCGAAAAAGTAGAGAGGGTCACGGCAAAAATTGGACGCACTTCGTGTATAAACTGGACAAACTCTTTCGGAGTATCAGGGTTTCGGACGAGAACTCATCTGTTACACGGGCAATTCAATGTTTTTTAAACTTATTTGAACTCCGGACTTCTTTTGTGTTCAGTATGCAGCATTCAAAGCGACGTTATCAATTTCCAACATGTTCTGACATCATTTGTTGTTTTTTGGTCATTTACCTAATTGTTTAGAGAGCTAAATGACCGTGAAATTGAAAATCACTACAAAATGAATTCTGAAAATGTTGAAACTTGGCATGGTATCATCATTTCACCCGCATAGCATGTACGAAAGAGTAGAGATGGTCACGGCAAAAACTGGACGCACTTCGTGTACAAACTGGACAAACTCTTTCGGAGTATCAGGGTTTCGGACGAGTACTCATCTGTTACACGGGCACTTCAATGTTTTTTAAACTTATTTGAACTCCGGACTTCTTTTGTGTTCAATATGCAGCATTCAAAGCGACGTCATCAATTTCCAACATGTTCTGACATCATTTCTTGTTTTTCGGTCATTGACCTAATTATTTAGAGAGCTAAATGACCGTGAAATTGAAAATCACTACAAAATGAATTCTAAAAATGTTGAAACTTGGCATGGTATCATCATTTCACCCGCATAGCATGTGCGAAAGAGTAGAGAGGGTCACGGCAAAAACTGGACGCACTTCGTGTGCAAAATGGACAAACTCTTTCAGAGTATTAAGGATTCGGACGAGAACTCATCTGTTACACGGGCACTTCAATGTTTTTTAAACTTATTTGAACTCCGGACTTCTTTTGTGTTCAGTAAGCAGCATTCAAAGCGACATCATCAATTTCCAACATGTTCTGACATCATGTGTTGTTTTTCGGTCATTTACCTAATTGTTTAGAGAGCTAAATGACCGTGAAATTGAAAATCACTACAAAATGAACTCTAAAAATGTTGAAACTTGGCATGGTATCATAATTTCACCCGCATAGCATGTGCGAAAGAGTAGAGAGGGTCACGGCAAAAACTGGATGCACTTCGTGTACAAACTGGACAAAGTCTTTCGGAGTATCAGGGTTTCGGACGAGAACTCATCTGTTACACGGGCAATTCAATGTTTTTTAAACTTATTTGAACTCCGGACTTCTTTTGTGTTCAGTATGCAGCATTCAAAGCGACGTTATCAATTTCCAACATGTTCTGACATCATTTGTTGTTTTTTGGTCATTTACCTAATTGTTTAGAGAGCTAAATGACCGTGAAATTGAAAACCACTACAAAATGAATTCTGAAAATGCTGAAACTTGGCATGGTATCATCATTTCACACGCATAGCATGTACGAAAGAGTAGAGATGGTCACGGCAAAAACTGGACGCACTTCGTGTACAAACTGGACAAACTCTTTCGGAGTATCAGGGTTTCGGACGAGAACTCATCTGTTACACAGGTACTTCAATGTTTTTTAAACTTATTTGAACTCCGGACTTCTTTTGTGTTCAATATGCAGCATTCAAAGCGACGTCATCAATTTCCAACATGTTCTGACATCATTTCTTGTTTTTCGGTCATTGACCTAATTATTTAGAGAGCTAAATGACCGTGAAATTGAAAATCACTACAAAATGAATTCTAAAAATGTTGAAACTTGGCATGGTATCATCATTTCACCCGCATAGCATGTGCGAAAGAGTAGAGAGGGTCACGGCAAAAACTGGACGCACTTCGTGTGCAAAATGGACAAACTCTTTCAGAGTATTAAGGATTCGGACGAGAACTCATCTGTTACACGGGCACTTCAATGTTTTTTAAACTTATTTGAACTCCGGACTTCTTTTGTGTTCAGTAAGCAGCATTCAAAGCGACATCATCAATTTCCAACATGTTCTGACATCATGTGTTGTTTTTCGGTCATTTACCTAATTGTTTAGAGAGCTAAATGATCGTGAAATTGAAAATCACTACAAAATGAATTCTGAAAATGTTCAAACTTGGCATGGTATCATCATTTCACCCCATATCATGTGCGAAAGAGTAGAGAGGGTCACGGCAAAAACTGGACGCACTTCGTGTGCAAAATGGACAAACTCTTTCAGAGTATTAAGGATTCGGACGAGAACTCATCTGTTACATGGGCACTTCAATGTTTTTTAAACTTATTTGAACTCCGGACTTCTTTTGTGTTCAATAAGCAGCATTCAAAGCGACATCATCAATTTCCAACATGTTCTGACATCATTTGTTTTTTCGGTCATTTACCTAATTGTTTAGAGAGCTAAATGATTGTGAAATTGAAAATCACTACAAAATGAATTCTGAAAATGTTCAAACTTGGCATGGTATCATCATTTCACCCGCATAGCATGTGCGAAAGAGTAGACAGGGTCACGGCAAAAACTGGACGCACTTCGTGTACAAACTGGACAAACTCTTTCGGAGTATCAGGGTTTCGGATGAGAACTCATCTGTTACACGACCACTTCAATGTTTTTTAAATTTATTTGAACTCCGGACTTCTTTTGTGTTCAGTATGGAGCATTCAAAGCGACGTCATCAATTTCCAACATGTTCTGACATCATTTGTTGTTTTTCGGTCATTTACCTAATTGTTTAGAGAGCTAAATGATCGTGAAATTGAAAATCACTACAAAATGAATTCTGAAAATGTTGAAACTTGGCATGGCATCATCATTTCACCCGCATAGCATGTGCGAAAGAGTAGAGAGGGTCACGACAAAAACTGGACGCACTTCGTGTACAAACTGGACAAACTCTTTCGGAGTATCAGGGTTTCGGACGAGAACTCATCTTTTACACGGGCACTTCAATGTTTTTTAAACTTATTTGAACTCCAGACTTCTTTTGTGTTCATTATGCAGCATTCAAAGCGATGTCATCAATTTCCAACATGTTCTGACATCATTTGTTGTTTTTCGGTCATTTACCTAATTGTTTAGAGAGCTAAACGACCGTGAAATTGAAAAGCACTACAAAATGAATTCTGAAAATGTTGAAACTTGGCATGGTATCATCATTTCACCCGCATAGCATGTGCGAAAGAGTAGAGAGGGTCTTGGCAAAAACTGGACGCACTTCGTGTACAAACTGGACAAACTCTTTCGGAGTTTCAGGGTTTCGGACGAGAACTCATCTGTTACACGGGCACTTCAATATTTTTTAAATTTATTTGAACTCCGGACTTCTTTTGTGTTCAGTATGCAGCATTCAAAGCGACGTCATCAATTTCCAACATGTTCTGACATCATTTGTTGTTTTTCGGTCATTTACCTAATTGTTTAGAGAGATAAATGATCGTGAAATTGAAAATCACTACAAAATGAATTCTGAAAATGTTGAAACTTGGCATGGTATCATCATTTCACCCGCATAGCATGTACGAAAGAGTAGAGAGGGTCACGGCAAAAACTGGACGCACTTCGTGTACAAACTGGACAAACTCTTTCGGAGCATCAGGGTTTCGGACGAGAACTCATCTGTTACACGGGCACTTCAATGTTTTTTAAACTTATTTGAACTCCGGACTTCTTTTGTGTTCAGTATGCAGCATTCAAAGCGACGTCATCAATTTCCAACATGTTCTGACATCATTTGTTGTTTTTCGGTCATTTACCTAATTGTTTAGAGAGATAAATGACCGTGAAATTGAAAATCACTACAAAATGAATTCTGAAAATGTTGAAACTTTTCATGGCATCATCATTTCACCCGCATAGCATGTGCGAAAGAGTAGAGAGGGTCACGGCAAAAACTGGACGCACTTCGTGTACAAACTGGACAAACTCTTTCGGAGTATCAGGGTTTCGGACGAGAACTCATCTTTTACACGGGCACTTCAATGTTTTTTAAACTTATTTGAACTCCAGACTTCTTTTGTGTTCATTATGCAGCATTCAAAGCGATGTCATCAATTTCCAACATGTTCTGACATCATTTGTTGTTTTTCGGTCATTTACCTAATTGTTTAGAGAGCTAAATGACCGTGAAATTGAAAAGCACTACAAAATGAATTCTGAAAATGTTGAAACTTGGCATGGTATCATCATTTCACCCGCATAGCATGTGCGAAAGAGTAGAGAGGGTCTTGGCAAAAACTGGATGCACTTCGTGTACAAACTGGACAAACTCTTTCGGAGTTTCAGGGTGTCGGACGAGAACTCATCTGTTACACGGGCACTTCAATATTTTTTAAATTTATTTGAACTCCGGACTTCTTTTGTGTTCAGTATGCAGCATTCAAAGCGACGTCATCAATTTCCAACATGTTCTGACATCATTTGTTGTTTTTCGGTCATTTACCTAATTGTTTAGAGAGATAAATGATCGTGAAATTGAAAATCACTACAAAATGAATTCTGAAAAAGTTGAAACTTGGCATGGTATCATCATTTCACCCGCATAGCATGTACGAAAGAGTAGAGAGGGTCACGGCAAAAACTGGACGCACTTCGTGTACAAACTGGACAAACTCTTTCGGAGCATCAGGGTTTCGGACGAGAACTCATCTGTTACACGGGCACTTCAATGTTTTTTAAACTTATTTGAACTCCGGACTTCTTTTGTGTTCAGTACGCAGCATTCAAAGCGACGTCATCAATTTCCAACATGTTCTGACATCATTTGTTGTTTTTCGGTCATTTACCTAATTGTTTAGAGAGCTAAATGACCGTGAAATTGAAAAGCACTACAAAATGAATTCTGAAAATGTTGAAACTTGGCATGGTATCATCATTTCACCCGCATAGCATGTGCGAAAGAGTAGAGAGGGTCTTGGCAAAAACTGGATGCACTTCGTGTACAAACTGGACAAACTCTTTCGGAGTTTCAGGGTGTCGGACGAGAACTCATCTGTTACACGGGCACTTCAATGTTTTTTAAATTTATTTGAACTTCGGACTTCTTTTGTGTTCAGTATGCAGCATTCAAAGCGACGTCATCAATTTCCAACATGTTCTGACATCATTTGTTGTTTTTCGGTCATTTACCTAATTGTTTAGAGAGATAAATGATCGTGAAATTGAAAATCACTACAAAATGAATTCTGAAAAAGTTGAAACTTGGCATGGTATCATCATTTCACCCGCATAGCATGTACGAAAGAGTAGAGAGGGTCACGGCAAAAACTGGACGCACTTCGTGTACAAACTGGACAAACTCTTTCGGAGCATCAGGGTTTCGGACGAGAACTCATCTGTTACACGGGCACTTCAATGTTTTTTAAACTTATTTGAACTCCGGACTTCTTTTGTGTTCAGTACGCAGCATTCAAAGCGACGTCATCAATTTCCAACATGTTCTGACATCATTTGTTGTTTTTCGGTCATTTACCTAATTGTTTAGAGAGCTAAATGACCGTGAAATTGAAAATCACTACAAAATGAATTCTGAAAAAGTTGAAACTTGGCATGGCATCATCATTTCACCCGCATAGCATGTGCGAAAGAGTAGAGAGGGTCACGGCAAAAATTGGACGCACTTCGTGTACAAACTGGACAAACTCTTTCGGAGTATCAGGGTTTCGGACGAGAACTCATCTTTTACACGGGCACTTCAATGTTTTTTAAACTTATTTGAACTCCAGACTTCTTTTGTGTTCAGTATGCAGCATTCAAAGCGACGTCATCAATTTCCAACATGTTCTGACATCATTTGTTGTTTTTCGGTCATTTACCTAATTGTTTAGAGAGCTAAATGACCGTGAAATTGAAAATCACTACAAAATGAACTCTGAAAATGTTGAAACTTGGCATGGTTACATAATTTCACCCGCATAGCATGTGCGAAAAAGTAGAGAGGGTCACGGCAAAAATTGGACGCACTTCGTGTACAAACTGGACAAACTCTTTCGGAGTATCAGGGTTTCGGACGAGAACTCATCTGTTACACGGGCAATTCAATGTTTTTTAAACTTATTTGAACTCCGGACTTCTTTTGTGTTCAGTATGCAGCATTCAAAGCGACGTTATCAATTTCCAACATGTTCTGACATCATTTGTTGTTTTTTGGTCATTTACCTAATTGTTTAGAGAGCTAAATGACCGTGAAATTGAAAATCACTACAAAATGAATTCTAAAAATGTTGAAACTTGGCATGGTATCATCATTTCACCCGCATAGCATGTGCGAAAGAGTATAGAGCGTCACGGAAAATACTGGACGCACTTCGTGTACAAACTAGACAAACCCTTTCGGAGTATCAGGGTTTCGGACGAGAACTCATCTGTTACACGGGCACTTCAATGTTTTTTAAACTTATTTGAACTCCGGACTTCTTTTGTGTTCAGTATGCAGCATTCAAAGCGACGTCATCAATTTCCAACATGTTCTGACATCATTTGTTATTTTTCGGTCATTTACCTAATTGTTTAGAGAGCTAAATGACCGTGAAATTGAAAATCACTACAAAATGAACTCTAAAAATGTTGAAACTTGGCATGGTATCATAATTTCACCCGCATAGCATGTGCGAAAGAGTAGAGAGGGTCACGGCAAAAACTGGATGCACTTCGTGTACAAACTGGACAAAGTCTTTCGGAGTATCAGGGTTTCGGACGAGAACTCATCTGTTACACGGGCAATTCAATGTTTTTTAAACTTTTTGAACTCCGGACTTCTTTTGTGTTCAGTATGCAGCATTCAAAGCGACGTTATCAATTTCCAACATGTTCTGACATCATTTGTTGTTTTTTGGTCATTTACCTAATTGTTTAGAGAGCTAAATGACCGTGAAATTGAAAACCACTACAAAATGAATTCTGAAAATGCTGAAACTTGGCATGGTATCATCATTTCACACGCATAGCATGTACGAAAGAGTAGAGACGGTCACGGCAAAAACTGGACGCACTTCGTGTACAAACTGGACAAACTCTGTCGGAGTATCAGGGTTTCGGACGAGAACTCATCTGTTACACAGGTACTTCAATGTTTTTTAAACTTATTTGAACTCCGGACTTCTTTTGTGTTCAATATGCAGCATTCAAAGCGACGTCATCAATTTCCAACATGTTCTGACATCATTTCTTGTTTTTCGGTCATTGACCTAATTGTTTAGAGAGCTAAATGACCGTGAAATTGAAAATCACTACAAAATGAATTCTAAAAATGTTGAAACTTGGCATGGTATCATCATTTCACCCGCATAGCATGTGCGAAAGAGTAGAGAGGGTCACGGCAAAAACTGGACGCACTTCGTGTGCAAAATGGACAAACTCTTTCAGAGTATTAAGGATTCGGACGAGAACTCATCTGTTACACGGGCACTTCAATGTTTTTTAAACTTATTTGAACTCCGGACTTCTTTTGTGTTCAGTAAGCAGCATTCAAAGCGACATCATCAATTTCCAACATGTTCTGACATCATGTGTTGTTTTTCGGTCATTTACCTAATTGTTTAGAGAGCTAAATGATCGTGAAATTGAAAATCACTACAAAATGAATTCTGAAAATGTTCAAACTTGGCATGGTATCATCATTTCACCCGCATATCATGTGCGAAAGAGTAGAGAGGGTCACGGCAAAAACTGGACGCACTTCGTGTGGAAAATGGACAAACTCTTTCAGAGTATTAAGGATTCGGACGAGAACTCATCTGTTACATGGGCACTTCAATGTTTTTTAAACTTATTTGAACTCCGGACTTCTTTTGTGTTCAGTAAGCAGCATTCAAAGCGACATCATCAATTTCCAACATGTTCTGACATCATTTGTTTTTTCGGTCATTTACCTAATTGTTTAGAGAGCTAAATGATCGTGAAATTGAAAATCACTACAAAATGAATTCTGAAAATGTTCAAACTTGGCATGGTATCATCATTTCACCCGCATAGCATGTGCGAAAGAGTAGACAGGGTCACGGCAAAAACTGGACGCACTTCGTGTACAAACTGGACAAACTCTTTCGGAGTATCAGGGTTTCGGACGAGAACTCATCTTTTACACGGGCACTTCAATGTTTTTTAAACTTATTTGAACTCCAGACTTCTTTTGTGTTCATTATGCAGCATTCAAAGCGATGTCATCAATTTCCAACATGTTCTGACATCATTTGTTGTTTTTCGGTCATTTACCTAATTGTTTAGAGAGCTAAATGACCGTGAAATTGAAAAGCACTACAAAATGAATTCTGAAAATGTTGAAACTTGGCATGGTATCATCATTTCACCCGCATAGCATGTGCGAAAGAGTAGAGAGGGTCTTGGCAAAAACTGGATGCACTTCGTGTACAAACTGGACAAACTCTTTCGGAGTTTCAGGGTGTCGGACGAGAACTCATCTGTTACACGGGCACTTCAATATTTTTTAAATTTATTTGAACTCCGGACTTCTTTTGTGTTCAGTATGCAGCATTCAAAGCGACGTCATCAATTTCCAACATGTTCTGACATCATTTGTTGTTTTTCGGTCATTTACCTAATTGTTTAGAGAGATAAATGATCGTGAAATTGAAAATCACTACAAAATGAATTCTGAAAATGTTGAAACTTGGCATGGTATCATCATTTCACCCGCATAGCATGTGCGAAAGAGTAGAGAGGGTCTTGGCAAAAACTGGATGCACTTCGTGTACAAACTGGACAAACTCTTTCGGAGTTTCAGGGTGTCGGACGAGAACTCATCTGTTACACGGGCACTTCAATGTTTTTTAAATTTATTTGAACTCCGGACTTCTTTTGTGTTCAGCATGCAGCATTCAAAGCAACGTCATCAATTTCCAACATGTTCTGACATCATTTGTTGTTTTTCGGTCATTTACCTAATTGTTTAGAGAGATAAATGATCGTGAAATTGAAAATCACTACAAAATGAATTCTGAAAAAGTTGAAACTTGGCATGGTATCATCATTTCACCCGCATAGCATGTACGAAAGAGTAGAGAGGGTCACGGCAAAAACTGGACGCACTTCGTGTACAAACTGGACAAACTCTTTCGGAGCATCAGGGTTTCGGACGAGAACTCATCTGTTACACGGGCACTTCAATGTTTTTTAAACTTATTTGAACTCCGGACTTCTTTTGTGTTCAGTACGCAGCATTCAAAGCGACGTCATCAATTTCCAACATGTTCTGACATCATTTGTTGTTTTTCGGTCATTTACCTAATTGTTTAGAGAGCTAAATGACCGTGAAATTGAAAATCACTACAAAATGAATTCTGAAAAAGTTGAAACTTGGCATGGCATCATCATTTCACCCGCATAGCATGTGCGAAAGAGTAGAGAGGGTCACGGCAAAAATTGGACGCACTTCGTGTACAAACTGGACAAACTCTTTCGGAGTATCAGGGTTTCGGACGAGAACTCATCTTTTACACGGGCACTTCAATGTTTTTTAAACTTATTTGAACTCCAGACTTCTTTTGTGTTCACTATGCAGCATTCAAAGCGACGTCATCAATTTCCAACATGTTCTGACATCATTTGTTGTTTTTCGGTCATTTACCTAATTGTTTAGAGAGCTAAATGACCGTGAAATTGAAAATCACTACAAAATGAACTCTGAAAATGTTGAAACTTGGCATGGTTACATAATTTCACCCGCATAGCATGTGCGAAAAAGTAGAGAGGGTCACGGCAAAAATTGGACGCACTTCGTGTACAAACTGGACAAACTCTTTCGGAGTATCAGGGTTTCGGACGAGAACTCATCTGTTACACGGGCAATTCAATGTTTTTTAAACTTATTTGAACTCCGGACTTATTTTGTGTTCAGTATGCAGCATTCAAAGCGACGTTATCAATTTCCAACATGTTCTGACATCATTTGTTGTTTTTTGTTCGTTTACCTAATTGTTTAGAGAGCTAAATGACCGTGAAATTGAAAATCACTACAAAATGAATTCTAAAAATGTTGAAACTTGGCATGGTATCATCATTTCACCCGCATAGCATGTGCGAAAGAGTATAGAGCGTCACGGAAAATACTGGACGCACTTCGTGTACAAACTAGACAAACCCTTTCGGAGTATCAGGGTTTCGGACGAGAACTCATCTGTTACACGGGCACTTCAATGTTTTTTAAACTTATTTGAACTCCGGACTTCTTTTGTGTTCAGTATGCAGCATTCAAAGCGACGTCATCAATTTCCAACATGTTCTGACATCATTTGTTATTTTTCGGTCATTTACCTAATTGTTTAGAGAGCTAAATGACCGTGAAATTGAAAATCACTACAAAATGAACTCTAAAAATGTTGAAACTTGGCATGGTATCATAATTTCACCCGCATAGCATGTGCGAAAGAGTAGAGAGGGTCACGGCAAAAACTGGATGCACTTCGTGTACAAACTGGACAAAGTCTTTCGGAGTATCAGGGTTTCGGACGAGAACTCATCTGTTACACGGGCAATTCAATGTTTTTTAAACTTTTTGAACTCCGGACTTCTTTTGTGTTCAGTATGCAGCATTCAAAGCGACGTTATCAATTTCCAACATGTTCTGACATCATTTGTTGTTTTTTGGTCATTTACCTAATTGTTTAGAGAGCTAAATGACCGTGAAATTGAAAACCACTACAAAATGAATTCTGAAAATGCTGAAACTTGGCATGGTATCATCATTTCACACGCATAGCATGTACGAAAGAGTAGAGACGGTCACGGCAAAAACTGGACGCACTTCGTGTACAAACTGGACAAACTCTGTCGGAGTATCAGGGTTTCGGACGAGAACTCATCTGTTACACAGGTACTTCAATGTTTTTTAAACTTATTTGAACTCCGGACTTCTTTTGTGTTCAATATGCAGCATTCAAAGCGACGTCATCAATTTCCAACATGTTCTGACATCATTTCTTGTTTTTCGGTCATTGACCTAATTGTTTAGAGAGCTAAATGACCGTGAAATTGAAAATCACTACAAAATGAATTCTAAAAATGTTGAAACTTGGCATGGTATCATCATTTCACCCGCATAGCATGTGCGAAAGAGTAGAGAGGGTCACGGCAAAAACTGGACGCACTTCGTGTGCAAAATGGACAAACTCTTTCAGAGTATTAAGGATTCGGACGAGAACTCATCTGTTACACGGGCACTTCAATGTTTTTTAAACTTATTTGAACTCCGGACTTCTTTTGTGTTCAGTAAGCAGCATTCAAAGCGACATCATCAATTTCCAACATGTTCTGACATCATGTGTTGTTTTTCGGTCATTTACCTAATTGTTTAGAGAGCTAAATGATCGTGAAATTGAAAATCACTACAAAATGAATTCTGAAAATGTTCAAACTTGGCATGGTATCATCATTTCACCCGCATATCATGTGCGAAAGAGTAGAGAGGGTCACGGCAAAAACTGGACGCACTTCGTGTGCAAAATGGACAAACTCTTTCAGAGTATTAAGGATTCGGACGAGAACTCATCTGTTACATGGTCACTTCAATGTTTTTTAAACTTATTTGAACTCCGGACTTCTTTTGTGTTCAGTAAGCAGCATTCAAAGCGACATCATCAATTTCCAACATGTTCTGACATCATTTGTTTTTTCGGTCATTTACCTAATTGTTTAGAGAGCTAAATGATCGTGAAATTGAAAATCACTACAAAATGAATTCTGAAAATGTTCAAACTTGGCATGGTATCATCATTTCACCCGCATAGCATGTGCGAAAGAGTAGACAGGGTCACGGCAAAAACTGGACGCACTTCGTGTACAAACTGGACAAACTCTTTCGGAGTATCAGGGTTTCGGACGAGAACTCATCTGTTACACGACCACTTCAATGTTTTTTAAATTTATTTGAACTCCAGACTTCTTTTGTGTTCAGTATGCAGCATTCAAAGCGACGTCATCAATTTCCAACATGTTCTGACATCATTTGTTGTTTTTCGGTCATTTACCTAATTGTTTAGAGAGCTAAATGATCGTGAAATTGAAAATCACTACAAAATGAATTCTGAAAATGTTGAAACTTGGCATGGTATCATCATTTCACCCGCATAGCATGTGCGAAAGAGTAGAGAGGGTCACGGCAAAAACTGGACGCACTTCGTGTACAAACTGGACAAACTCTTTCGGAGCATCAGGGTTTCGGACGAGAACTCATCTGTTACACGACCACTTCAATGTTTTTTAAATTTATTTGAACTCCGGACTTCTTTTGTGTTCAGTATGCAGCATTCAAAGCGACGTCATCAATTTCCAACATGTTCTGACATCATTTGTTTTTTCGGTCATTTACCTAATTGTTTAGAGAGCTAAATGATCGTGAAATTGAAAATCACTACAAAATGAATTCTGAAAATGTTCAAACTTGGCATGGTATCATCATTTCACCCGCATAGCATGTGCGAAAGAGTAGACAGGGTCACGGCAAAAACTGGACGCACTTCGTGTACAAACTGGACAAACTCTTTCGGAGTATCAGGGTTTCGGACGAGAACTCATCTGTTACACGGGCACTTCAATGTTTTTTAAACTTATTTGAACTCCGGACTTCTTTTGTGTTCAGTACGCAGCATTCAAAGCGACGTCATCAATTTCCAACATGTTCTGACATCATTTGTTGTTTTTCGGTCATTTACCTAATTGTTTAGAGAGCTAAATGACCGTGAAATTGAAAATCACTACAAAATGAATTCTGAAAATGTTGAAACTTGGCATGGCATCATCATTTCACCCGCATAGCATGTGCGAAAGAGTAGAGAGGGTCACGGCAAAAATTGGACGCACTTCATGTACAAACTGGACAAACTCTTTCGGAGTATCAGGGTTTCGGACGAGAACTCATCTTTTACACGGGCACTTCAATGTTTTTTAAACTTATTTGAACTCCAGACTTCTTTTGTGTTCAGTATGCAGCATTCAAAGCGACGTCATCAATTTCCAACATGTTCTGACATCATTTGTTGTTTTTCGGTCATTTACCTAATTGTTTAGAGAGCTAAATGACCGTGAAATTGAAAATCACTACAAAATGAACTCTGAAAATGTTGAAACTTGGCATGGTTACATAATTTCACCCGCATAGCATGTGCGAAAAAGTAGAGAGGGTCACGGCAAAAATTGGACGCACTTCGTGTACAAACTGGACAAACTCTTTCGGAGTATCAGGGTTTCGGACGAGAACTCATCTGTTACACGGGACATTCAATGTTTTTTAAACTTATTTGAACTCCGGACTTCTTTTGTGTTCAGTATGCAGCATTCAAAGCGACGTTATCAATTTCCAACATGTTCTGACATCATTTGTTGTTTTTTGGTCATTTACCTAATTGTTTAGAGAGCTAAATGACCGTGAAATTGAAAATCACTACAAAATGAATTCTGAAAATGTTGAAACTTGGCATGGTATCATCATTTCACCCGCATAGCATGTACGAAAGAGTAGAGATGGTCACGGCAAAAACTGGACGCACTTCGTGTACAAACTTGACAAACTCTTTCGGAGTATCAGGGTTTCGGACGAGTACTCATCTGTTACACGGGCACTTCAATGTTTTTTAAACTTATTTGAACTCTGGACTTCTTTTGTGTTCAGTATGCAGCATTCAAAGCGACGTCATCAATTTCCAACATGTTCTGACATCATTTGTTGTTTTTCGGTCATTTACCTAATTGTTTAGAGAGGTAAATAACCGTGAAATTGAAAATCACTACAAAATGAATTCTAAAAATGTTGAAACTTGGCATGGTATCATCATTTCACCCGCATAGCATGTGCGAAAGAGTATAGAGCGTCACGGAAAATACTGGACGCACTTCGTGTACAAACTAGACAAACCCTTTCGGAGTATCAGGGTTTCGGACGAGAACTCATCTGTTACACGGGCACTTCAATGTTTTTTAAACTTATTTGAACTCCGGACTTCTTTTGTGTTCAGTATGCAGCATTCAAAGCGACGTCATCAATTTCCAACATGTTCTGACATCATTTGTTATTTTTCGGTCATTTACCTAATTGTTTAGAGAGCTAAATGACCGTGAAATTGAAAATCACTACAAAATGAACTCTAAAAATGTTGAAACTTGGCATGGTATCATAATTTCACCCGCATAGCATGTGCGAAAGAGTAGAGAGGGTCACGGCAAAAACTGGATGCACTTCGTGTACAAACTGGACAAAGTCTTTCGGAGTATCAGGGTTTCGGACGAGAACTCATCTGTTACACGGGCAATTCCATGTTTTTTAAACTTTTTGAACTCCGGACTTCTTTTGTGTTCAGTATGCAGCATTCAAAGCGACGTTATCAATTTCCAACATGTTCTGACATCATTTGTTGTTTTTTGGTCATTTACCTAATTGTTTAGAGAGCTAAATGACCGTGAAATTGAAAACCACTACAAAATGAATTCTGAAAATGCTGAAACTTGGCATGGTATCATCATTTCACACGCATAGCATGTACGAAAGAGTAGAGACGGTCACGGCAAAAACTGGACGCACTTCGTGTACAAACTGGACAAACTCTTTCGGAGTATCAGGGTTTCGGACGAGAACTCATCTGTTACACAGGTACTTCAATGTTTTTTAAACTTATTTGAACTCCGGACTTCTTTTGTGTTCAATATGCAGCATTCAAAGCGACGTCATCAATTTCCAACATGTTCTGACATCATTTCTTGTTTTTCGGTCATTGACCTAATTGTTTAGAGAGCTAAATGACCGTGAAATTGAAAATCACTACAAAATGAATTCTAAAAATGTTGAAACTTGGCATGGTATCATCATTTCACCCGCATAGCATGTGCGAAAGAGTAGAGAGGGTCACGGCAAAAACTGGACGCACTTCGTGTGCAAAATGGACAAACTCTTTCAGAGTATTAAGGATTCGGACGAGAACTCATCTGTTACACGGGCACTTCAATGTTTTTTAAACTTATTTGAACTCCGGACTTCTTTTGTGTTCAGTAAGCAGCATTCAAAGCGACATCATCAATTTCCAACATGTTCTGACATCATGTGTTGTTTTTCGGTCATTTACCTAATTGTTTAGAGAGCTAAATGATCGTGAAATTGAAAATCACTACAAAATGAATTCTGAAAAAGTTCAAACTTGGCATGGTATCATCATTTCACCCGCATATCATGTGCGAAAGAGTAGAGAGGGTCACGGCAAAAACTGGACGCACTTCGTGTGCAAAATGGACAAACTCTTTCAGAGTATTAAGGATTCGGACGAGAACTCATCTGTTACATGGGCACTTCAATGTTTTTTAAACTTATTTGAACTCCGGACTTCTTTTGTGTTCAGTAAGCAGCATTCAAAGCGACATCATCAATTTCCAACATGTTCTGACATCATTTGTTTTTTCGGTCATTTACCTAATTGTTTAGAGAGCTAAATGATCGTGAAATTGAAAATCACTACAAAATGAATTCTGAAAATGTTCAAACTTGGCATGGTATTATCATTTCACCCGCATAGCATGTGCGAAAGAGTAGACAGGGTCACGGCAAAAACTGGACGCACTTCGTGTACAAACTGGACAAACTCTTTCGGAGTATCAGGGTTTCGGACGAGAACTCATCTGTTACACGACCACTTCAATGTTTTTTAAATTTATTTGAACTCCGGACTTCTTTTGTGTTCAGTATGCAGCATTCAAAGCGACGTCATCAATTTCCAACATGTTCTGACATCATTTGTTGTTTTTCGGTCATTTACCTAATTGTTTAGAGAGCTAAATGATCGTGAAATTGAAAATCACTACAAAATGAATTCTGAAAATGTTGAAACTTGGCATGGTATCATCATTTCACCCGCATAGCATGTGCGAAAGAGTAGAGAGGGTCACGGCAAAAACTGGACGCACTTCGTGTACAAACTGGACAAACTCTTTCGGAGCATCAGGGTTTCGGACGAGAACTCATCTGTTACACGACCACTTCAATGTTTTTTAAATTTATTTGAACTCCGGACTTCTTTTGTGTTCAGTATGCAGCATTCAAAGCGACGTCATCAATTTCCAACATGTTCTGACATCATTTGTTATTTTTCGATCATTTACCTAATTGTTTAGAGAGCTAAATGATCGTGAAATTGAAAATCACTACAAAATGAATTCTGAAAATGTTGAAACTTGGCATGGCATCATCATTTCACCCGCATAGCATGTGCGAAAGAGTAGAGAGGGTCACGACAAAAACTGGACGCACTTCGTGTACAAACTGGACAAACTCTTTCGGAGTATCAGGGTTTCGGACGAGAACTCATCTTTTACACGGGCACTTCAATGTTTTTTAAACTTATTTGAACTCCAGACTTCTTTTGTGTTCATTATGCAGCATTCAAAGCGATGTCATCAATTTCCAACATGTTCTGACATCATTTGTTGTTTTTCGGTCATTTACCTAATTGTTTAGAGAGCTAAACGACCGTGAAATTGAAAAGCACTACAAAATGAATTCTGAAAATGTTGAAACTTGGCATGGTATCATCATTTCACCCGCATAGCATGTGCGAAAGAGTAGAGAGGGTCTTGGCAAAAACTGGACGCACTTCGTGTACAAACTGGACAAACTCTTTCGGAGTTTCAGGGTTTCGGACGAGAACTCATCTGTTACACGGGCACTTCAATATTTTTTAAATTTATTTGAACTCCGGACTTCTTTTGTGTTCAGTATGCAGCATTCAAAGCGACGTCATCAATTTCCAACATGTTCTGACATCATTTGTTGTTTTTCGGTCATTTACCTAATTGTTTAGAGAGATAAATGATCGTGAAATTGAAAATCACTACAAAATGAATTCTGAAAATGTTGAAACTTGGCATGGTATCATCATTTCACCCCCATAGCATGTACGAAAGAGTAGAGAGGGTCACGGCAAAAACTGGACGCACTTCGTGTACAAACTGGACAAACTCTTTCGGAGCATCAGGGTTTCGGACGAGAACTCATCTGTTACACGGGCACTTCAATGTTTTTTAAACTTATTTGAACTCCGGACTTCTTTTGTGTTCAGTATGCAGCATTAAAAGCGACGTCATCAATTTCCAACATGTTCTGACATCATTTGTTGTTTTTCGGTCATTTACCTAATTGTTTAGAGAGCTAAATGACCGTGAAATTGAAAATCACTACAAAATGAATTCTGAAAATGTTGAAACTTTTCATGGCATCATCATTTCACCCGCATAGCATGTGCGAAAGAGTAGAGAGGGTCACGGCAAAAACTGGACGCACTTCGTGTACAAACTGGACAAACTCTTTCGGAGTATCAGGGTTTCGGACGAGAACTCATCTTTTACACGGGCACTTCAATGTTTTTTAAACTTATTTGAACTCCAGACTTCTTTTGTGTTCATTATGCAGCATTCAAAGCGATGTCATCAATTTCCAACATGTTCTGACATCATTTGTTGTTTTTCTGTCATTTACCTAATTGTTTAGAGAGCTAAATGACCGTGAAATTGAAAAGCACTACAAAATGAATTCTGAAAATGTTGAAACTTGGCATGGTATCATCATTTCACCCGCATAGCATGTGCGAAAGAGTAGAGAGGGTCTTGGCAAAAACTGGATGCACTTCGTGTACAAACTGGACAAACTCTTTCGGAGTTTCAGGGTGTCGGAAGAGAACTCATCTGTTACACGGGCACTTCAATATTTTTTAAATTTATTTGAACTCCGGACTTCTTTTGTGTTCAGTATGCAGCATTCAAAGCGACGTCATCAATTTCCAACATGTTCTGACATCATTTGTTGTTTTTCGGTCATTTACCTAATTGTTTAGAGAGATAAATGATCGTGAAATTGAAAATCACTACAAAATGAATTCTGAAAAAGTTGAAACTTGGCATGGTATCATCATTTCACCCGCATAGCATGTACGAAAGAGTAGAGAGGGTCACGGCAAAAACTGGACGCACTTCGTGTACAAACTAGACAAACTCTTTCGGAGCATCAGGGTTTCGGACGAGAACTCATCTGTTACACGGGCACTTCAATGTTTTTTAAACTTATTTGAACTCCGGACTTCTTTTGTGTTCAGTACGCAGCATTCAAAGCGACGTCATCAATTTCCAACATGTTCTGACATCATTTGTTGTTTTTCGGTCATTTACCTAATTGTTTAGAGAGCTAAATGACCGTGAAATTGAAAATCACTACAAAATGAATTCTGAAAATGTTGAAACTTGGCATGGCATCATCATTTCACCCGCATAGCATGTGCGAAAGAGTAGAGAGGGTCACGGAAAAAATTGGACGCACTTTGTGTACAAACTGGACAAACTCTTTCGGAGTATCAGGGTTTCGGACGAGAACTCATCTTTTACACGGGCACTTCAATGTTTTTTAAACTTATTTGAACTCCAGACTTCTTTTGTGTTCATTATGCAGCATTCAAAGCGACATCATCAATTTCCAACATGTTCTGACATCATTTGTTGTTTTTCGGTCATTTACCTAATTGTTTAGAGAGCTAAATGACCGTGAAATTGAAAAGCACTACAAAATGAATTCTGAAAATGTTGAAACTTGGCATGGTATCATCATTTCACCCGCATAGCATGTGCGAAAGAGTAGAGAGGGTCTTGGCAAAAACTGGACGCACTTCGTGTACAAACTGGACAAACTCTTTCGGAGTATCAGGGTTTCGGACGAGAACTCATCTGTTACACGGGCACTTCAATGTTTTTTAAATTTATTTGAACTCCGGACTTCTTTTGTGTTCAGTATGCAGCATTCAAAGTGACGTTATCAATTTCCAACATGTTCCGACATCATTTGTTGTTTTTCGGTCATTTACCTAATTGTTTATAGAGCTAAATGATCGTGAAATTGAAAGTCACTAAAAATGAATTCTGAAAATGTTGAAACTTGGCATGGTATCATCATTTCACCCATATAGCATTTGTGAAAGAGTAGAGAGGGTCACGGCAAAAACTGGACGCACTTCGTGTACAAACTGGACAAACTCTTTCGGAGTATCAGGGTTTCAGACGAGTACTCATCTGTTACACGGCCACTTCAATGTTTTTTAAACTTATTTGAACTCCGGACTTCTTTTGTGCTCAGTATGCATCATTCAAAGCAACGTCATCAATTTCCAACATGTTCTTACATCATTTGTTGTTTTTCGGCCATTTACCTAATTGTTTAGAGAGCTAAATGACCGTGAAATTGAATATCACTACAAAATGAATTCTCAAAATTTTGAAACTTGGCATGGTAACATCATTTCACTCGCATAGCATGTGCGAAAGAGTAGAGAGGGTCACGACAAAAACTGGACGCACTTCGTGTACAAACTGGACAAACTCTTTCGGAGTATCAGGGTTTCGGACAAGAACTAATCTGTTACACGGGTACTTCAATGTTTTTTAAACTTATTTGAACTCCGGACTTCTTTTGTGTTCAGTATGCAGCATTGAAATCAACGTCATCAATTTCCAACATGTTCTGACATCGTTTGTTGTTTTTCGGTCATTTACCTAATTGTTTAGAGAGCTAAATGACCGTGAAATTGAAAATCACTACAAAATGAATTCTGAAAATGTTGAAACTTGGCACGGTATCATCATTTCACCCGCATAGCATGTGCGAAAGAGTAGAGAGGGTCACATCCAAAATTGGACGCACTTCGTGTACAAACTGGACAAACTCTTTCGGAGTATCAGGGTTTCGGACGAGAACTCATCTGTTATACGGGCACTTCAATGTTTTTTAAACTTATTTGAACTCCAGACTTCTTTTGTGTTCAGTATGCAGCATTCAAAGCAATGTTATCAATTTCCAACATGTTCTGACATCATTTGTTGTTTTTTGGTCATTGACCTAATTGTTTAGAGAGCTAAATGACCGTGAAATTGAAAATCACTACAAAATGAATTCTGAAAATGTTGAAATTTGGCATGGTATCATCATTTCACCCGCATAGCATGTACAAAAGAGTAGAGACGGTCACGGGAAAAACTGGACGAACTTCGTGTAAAAACTGGACAAACTATTTCGGAGTATCAGGGTTTCGGACGAGAACTCATCTATTACACGGGCACTTCAATGTTTTTTAAACTTATTCGAACTCCGGACTTCTTTTGTGTTCAATATGCAGCATTCAATGCGATGTCATCAATTTCCAACATGTTCTAACATCATTTGTTGTTTTTCGGTCATTTACCTAATTGTTTAGAGAGCTAAATGACCGTGAAATTGAAAATCACTACAAAATGAAATCTGAAAATGTTGAAACTTGGCATGGTATCATCATTTCACCCGCATAGCATGTGTGAAAGAGTAGAGAGGGTCACGGCAAAAACTGGACGCACTTCGTGTACAAACTGGACAAACTCTTTCGGAGTATCAGGGTTTCGGACAAGAACTCATCTGTTACACGGGTACTTCAATGTTTTTTAAACTTATTTGAACTCCGGACTTCTTTTGTGTTCAGTATGCAGCATTGAAATCAACGTCATCAATTTCCAACATGTTCTGACATCGTTTGTTGTTTTTCGGTCATTTACCTAATTGTTTAGAGAGCTAAATGACCGTGAAATTGAAAATCACTACAAAATGAAATCTGAAAATGTTGAAACTTGGCATGGTATCATCATTTCACTCGCATAGCATGTGCGAAAGAGTAGAGAGGGTCACGACAAAAACTGGACGCACTTCGTGTACAAACTGGACAAACTCTTTCGGAGTATCAGGGTTTCGGACAAGAACTCATCTGTTACACGGGTACTTCAATGTTTTTTAAACTTATTTGAACTCCGGACTTCTTTTGTGTTCAGTATGGAGCATTGAAATCAACGTCATCAATTTCCAACATGTTCTGACATCGTTTGTTGTTTTTCAGTCATTTACCTAATTGTTTAGAGAGCTAAATGACCGTGAAATTGAAAATCACTACAAAATGAATTCTGAAAATGTTGAAACTTGGCATGGTATCATCATTTCACCCGCATAGCATGTGCGAAAGAGTAGAGAGGGTCACGGCCAAAATTGGACGCACTTCGTGTACAAACTGGACAAACTCTTTCGGAGTATCAGGGTTTCGGACGAGAACTCATCTGTTATACGGGCACTTCAATGTTTTTTAAACTTATTTGAACTCCGGACTTCTTTTGTGTTCAGTATGCAGCATTCAAAGCAATGTTATCAATTTCCAACATGTTCTGACATCATTTGTTGTTTTTTGGTCATTTACCTAATTGTTTAGAGAGCTAAATGACCGTGAAATTGAAAATCACTACAAAATGAATTCTGAAAAAGTTGAAACTTGGCATGGTATCATCATTTCACCCGCATAGCATGTACGAAAGAGTAGAGAGGGTCACGGCAAAAACTGGACACACTTCGTGTACAAACTGGACAAACTCTTTCGGAGCATCAGGGTTTCGGACGAGAACTCATCTGTTACACAGGCACTTCAATGTTTTTTAAACTTATTTGAACTCCGGACTTCTTTTCTGTTCAGTATGCAGCATTCAAAGCGACGTCATCAATTTCCAACATGTTCTGACATCATTTGTTGTTTTTCGGTCATTTACCTAATTGTTTAGAGAGCTAAATGACCGTGAAATTGAAAATCACTACAAAATGAATTCTGAAAATGTTGAAACTTGGCATGGCATCATCATTTCACCCGCATAGCATGTGCGAAAGAGTAGAGAGGGTCACGGCAAAAATTGGACGCACTTCGTGTACAAACTGGACAAACTCTTTCGGAGTATCAGGGTTTCGGATGAGAACTCATCTTTTACACGGGCACTTCAATGTTTTTTAAACTTATTTGAACTCCAGACTTCTTTTGTGTTCATTATGCAGCATTCAAAGCGACGTCATCAATTTCCAACATGTTCTGACATCATTTGTTGTTTTTCGGTCATTTACCTAATTGTTTAGAGAGCTAAATGACCGTGAAATTGAAAAGGACTACAAAATGAATTCTGAAAATGTTGAAACTTGGCATGGTATCATCATTTCACCCGCATAGCATGTGCGAAAGTGTAGAGAGGGTCTTGGCAAAAACTGGACGCACTTCGTGTACAAACTGGACAAACTCTTTCGGAGTATCAGGGTTTCGGACGAGAACTCATCTGTTACACGGGCACTTCAATGTTTTTTAAATTTATTTGAACTCCGGACTTCTTTTGTGTTCAGTATGCAGCATTCAAAGTGACGTCATCAATTTCCAACATGTTCCGACATCATTTGTTGTTTTTCGGTCATTTACCTAATTGTTTATAGAGCTAAATGATCGTGAAATTGAAAGTCACTAAAAATGAATTCTGAAAATGTTGAAACTTGGCATGGTATCATCATTTCACCCATATAGCATTTGTGAAAGAGTAGAGAGGGTCACGGCAAAAACTGGACGCACTTCGTGTACAAACTGGACAAACTCTTTCGGAGTATCAGGGTTTCAGACGAGAACTCATCTGTTACACGACCACTTCAATGTTTTTTAAACTTATTTGAACTCCGGACTTCTTTTGTGCTCAGTATGCATCATTCAAAGCAACGTCATCAATTTCCAACATGTTCTTACATCATTTGTTGTTTTTCGGCCATTTACCTAATTGTTTAGAGAGCTAAATGACCGTGAAATTGAAAATCACTACAAAATGAATTCTCAAAATGTTGAAACTTGGCATGGTATCATCATTTCACTCGCATAGCATGTGCGAAAGAGTAGAGAGGGTCACGACAAAAACTGGACGCACTTCGTGTACAAACTGGACAAACTCTTTCGGAGTATCAGGGTTTCGGACAAGAACTCATCTGTTACACGGGTACTTCAATGTTTTTTAAACTTATTTGAACTCCGGACTTCTTTTGTGTTCAGTATGCAGCATTGAAATCAACGTCATCAATTTCCAACATGTTCTGACATCGTTTGTTGTTTTTCGGTCATTTACCTAATTGTTTAGAGAGCTAAATGACCGTGAAATTGAAAACCACTACAAAATGAATTCTGAAAATGTTGAAACTTGGCATGGTATCATCATTTCACCCGCATAGCATGTGCGAAAGAGTAGAGAGGGTCACGGCCAAAATTGGATGCACTTCGTGTACAAACTGGACAAACTCTTTCGGAGTATCAGGGTTTCGGACGAGAACTCATCTGTTATACGGGCACTTCAATGTTTTTTAAACTTATTTGAACTCCGGACTTCTTTTGTGTTCAGTATGCAGCATTCAAAGCAATGTTATCAATTTCCAACATGTTCTGACATCATTTGTTGTTTTTTGGTCATTTACCTAATTGTTTAGAGAGCTAAATGACCGTGAAATTGAAAATCACTACAAAATGAATTCTGAAAATGTTGAAATTTGGCATGGTATCATCATTTCACCCGCATAGCATGTACAAAAGAGTAGAGACGGTCACGGGAAAAACTGGACGAACTTCGTGTAAAAACTGGACAAACTATTTCGGAGTATCAGGGTTTCGGACGAGACCTCATCTATTACACGGGCAATTCAATGTTTTTTAAACTTATTTGAACTCCGGACTTCTTTTGTGTTGAATATGCAGCATTCAATGCGATGTCATCAATTTCCAACATGTTCTGACATCATTTGTTGTTTTTCGGTCATTTACCTAATTGTTTAGAGAGCTAAATGACCGTGAAATTGAAAATCACTACAAAATGAAATCTGAAAATGTTGAAACTTGGCATGGTATCATCATTTCACCCGCATAGCATGTGCGAAAGAGTAGGGAGGGTCACAGCAAAAACTGGACGCACTTCGTGTACAAACTGGACAAACTCTTTCGGAGTATCAAGGATTCGGACGAGAACTCATCTGTTACACGGGCACTTCAATGTTTTTTAAACTTATTTGAACTCCGGACTTCTTTTGTGTTCAGTAAGCAGCATTCAAAGCGACGTCATCAATTTCCAACATGTTCTGACATCATTTGTTGTTTTTCGGTCATTTACCTAATTGTTTAGAGAGCTAAATGACCGTGAAATTGAAAAGCACTACAAAATGAATTCTGAAAATGTTGAAACTTGGCATGGTATCATCATTTCACCCGCATAGCATGTGCGAAAGTGTAGAGAGGGTCTTGGCAAAAACTGGACGCACTTCGTGTACAAACTGGACAAACTCTTTAGGAGTATCAGGGTTTCGGACGAGAACTCATCTGTTACACGGGCACTTCAATGTTTTTTAAATTTATTTGATCTCCGGACTTCTTTTGTGTTCAGTATGCAGCATTCAAAGTGACGTCATCAATTTCCAACATGTTCCGACATCATTTGTTGTTTTTCGGTCATTTACCTAATTGTTTATAGAGCTAAATGATCGTGAAATTGAAAGTCACTAAAAATGAATTCCGAAAATGTTGAAACTTGGCATGGTATCATCATTTCACCCATATAGCATTTGTGAAAGAGTAGAGAGGGTCACGGCAAAAACTGCACGCACTTCGTGTACAAACTGGACAAACTCTTTCGGAGTATCAGGGTTTCAGACGAGAACTCATCTGTTACACGGCCACTTCAATGTTTTTTAAACTTATTTGAACTCCGGACTTCTTTTGTGCTCAGTATGCATCATTCAAAGCAACGTCATCAATTTCCAACATGTTCTTACATCATTTGTTGTTTTTCGGCCATTTACCTAATTGTTTAGAGAGCTAAATGACCGTGAAATTGAAAATCACTACAAAATGAATTCTCAAAATGTTGAAACTTGGCATGGTATCATCATTTCACTCGCATAGCATGTGCGAAAGAGTAGAGAGGGTCACGACAAAAACTGGACGCACTTCGTGTACAAACTGGACAAACTCTTTCGGAGTATCAGGGTTTCGGACAAGAACTCATCTGTTACACGGGTACTTCAATGTTTTTTAAACTTATTTGAACTCCGGACTTCTTTTGTGTTCAGTATGCAGCATTGAAATCAACGTCATCAATTTCCAACATGTTCTGACATCGTTTGTTGTTTTTCGGTCATTTACCTAATTGTTTAGAGAGCTAAATGACCGTGAAATTGAAAACCACTACAAAATGAATTCTGAAAATGTTGAAACTTGGCATGGTATCATCATTTCACCCGCATAGCATGTGCGAAAGAGTAGAGAGGGTCACGGCCAAAATTGGATGCACTTCGTGTACAAACTGGACAAACTCTTTCGGAGTATCAGGGTTTCGGACGAGAACTCATCTGTTATACGGGCACTTCAATGTTTTTTAAACTTATTTGAACTCCGGACTTCTTTTGTGTTCAGTATGCAGCATTCAAAGCAATGTTATCAATTTCCAACATGTTCTGACATCATTTGTTGTTTTTTGGTCATTTACCTAATTGTTTAGAGAGCTAAATGACCGTGAAATTGAAAATCACTACAAAATGAATTCTGAAAATGTTGAAATTTGGCATGGTATCATCATTTCACCCGCATAGCATGTACAAAAGAGTAGAGACGGTCACGGGAAAAACTGGACGAACTTCGTGTAAAAACTGGACAAACTATTTCGGAGTATCAGGGTTTCGGACGAGACCTCATCTATTACACGGGCAATTCAATGTTTTTTAAACTTATTTGAACTCCGGACTTCTTTTGTGTTGAATATGCAGCATTCAATGCGATGTCATCAATTTCCAACATGTTCTGACATCATTTGTTGTTTTTCGGTCATTTACCTAATTGTTTAGAGAGCTAAATGACCGTGAAATTGAAAATCACTACAAAATGAAATCTGAAAATGTTGAAACTTGGCATGGTATCATCATTTCACCCGCATAGCATGTGCGAAAGAGTAGGGAGGGTCACAGCAAAAACTGGACGCACTTCGTGTACAAACTGGACAAACTCTTTCGGAGTATCAAGGATTCGGACGAGAACTCATCTGTTACACGGGCACTTCAATGTTTTTTAAACTTATTTGAACTCCGGACTTCTTTTGTGTTCAGTAAGCAGCATTCAAAGCGACGTCATCAATTTCCAACATGTTCTGACATCATTTGTTGTTTTTCGGTCATTTACCTAATTGTTTAGAGAGCTAAATGACCGTGAAATTGAAAAGCACTACAAAATGAATTCTGAAAATGTTGAAACTTGGCATGGTATCATCATTTCACCCGCATAGCATGTGCGAAAGTGTAGAGAGGGTCTTGGCAAAAACTGGACGCACTTCGTGTACAAACTGGACAAACTCTTTAGGAGTATCAGGGTTTCGGACGAGAACTCATCTGTTACACGGGCACTTCAATGTTTTTTAAATTTATTTGATCTCCGGACTTCTTTTGTGTTCAGTATGCAGCATTCAAAGTGACGTCATCAATTTCCAACATGTTCCGACATCATTTGTTGTTTTTCGGTCATTTACCTAATTGTTTATAGAGCTAAATGATCGTGAAATTGAAAGTCACTAAAAATGAATTCCGAAAATGTTGAAACTTGGCATGGTATCATCATTTCACCCATATAGCATTTGTGAAAGAGTAGAGAGGGTCACGGCAAAAACTGCACGCACTTCGTGTACAAACTGGACAAACTCTTTCGGAGTATCAGGGTTTCAGACGAGAACTCATCTGTTACACGGCCACTTCAATGTTTTTTAAACTTATTTGAACTCCGGACTTCTTTTGTGCTCAGTATGCATCATTCAAAGCAACGTCATCAATTTCCAACATGTTCTTACATCATTTGTTGTTTTTCGGCCATTTACCTAATTGTTTAGAGAGCTAAATGACCGTGAAATTGAAAATCACTACAAAATGAATTCTCAAAATGTTGAAACTTGGCATGGTATCATCATTTCACTCGCATAGCATGTGTGAAAGAGTAGAGAGGGTCACGACAAAAACTGGACGCACTTCGTGTACAAACTGGACAAACTCTTTCGGAGTATCAGGGTTTCGGACAAGAACTCATCTGTTACACGGGTACTTCAATGTTTTTTAAACTTATTTGAACTCCGGACTTCTTTTGTGTTCAGTATGCAGCATTGAAATCAACGTCATCAATTTCCAACATGTTCTGACATCGTTTGTTGTTTTTCGGTCATTTACCTAATTGTTTAGAGAGCTAAATGACCGTGAAATTGAAAATCACTACAAAATGAATTCTGAAAATGTTGAAACTTGGCATGGTATCATCATTTCACCCGCATAGCATGTGTGAAAGAGTAGAGAGGGTCACGGCCAAAATTGGATGCACTTCGTGTACAAACTGGACAAACTCTTTCGGAGTATCAGGGTTTCGGACGAGAACTCATCTGTTATACGGGCACTTCAATGTTTTTTAAACTTATTTGAACTCCGGACTTCTTTTGTGTTCAGTATGCAGCATTCAAAGCAATGTTATCAATTTCCAACATGTTCTGACATCATTTGTTGTTTTTTGGTCATTTACCTAATTGTTTAGAGAGCTAAATGACCGTGAAATTGAAAATCACTACAAAATGAATTCTGAAAATGTTGAAATTTGGCATGGTATCATCATTTCACCCGCATAGCATGTACAAAAGAGTAGATACGGTCACGGGAAAAACTGGACGAACTTCGTGTAAAAACTGGACAAACTATTTCGGAGTATCAGGGTTTCGGACGAGAACTCATCTATTACACGGGCAATTCAATGTTTTTTAAACTTATTTGAACTCCGGACTTCTTTTGTGTTCAATATGCAGCATTCAATGCGATGTCATCAATTTCCAACATGTTCTGACATCATTTGTTGTTTTTCGGTCATTTACCTAATTGTTTAGAGAGCTAAATGACCGTGAAATTGAAAATCACTACAAAATGAAATCTGAAAATGTTGAAACTTGGCATGGTATCATCATTTCACCCGCATAGCATGTGCGAAAGAGTAGGGAGGGTCACAGCAAAAACTGGACGCACTTCGTGTACAAACTGGACAAACTCTTTCGGAGTATCAAGGATTCGGACGAGAACTCATCTGTTACACGGGCACTTCAATGTTTTTTAAACTTATTTGAACTCCGGACTTCTTTTGTGTTCAGTAAGCAGCATTCAAAGCGACGTCATCAATTTCCAACATGTTCTGACATCATTTGTTGTTTTTCGGTCATTTACCTAATTGTTTAGAGAGCTAAATGACCGTGAAATTGAAAAGCACTACAAAATGAATTCTGAAAATGTTGAAACTTGGCATGGTATCATCATTTCACCCGCATAGCATGTGCGAAAGTGTAGAGAGGGTCTTGGCAAAAACTGGACGCACTTCGTGTACAAACTGGACAAACTCTTTCGGAGTATCAGGGTTTCGAACGAGAACTCATCTGTTACACGGGCACTTCAATATTTTTTAAATTTATTTGAACTCCGGACTTCTTTTGTGTTCAGTATGCAGCATTCAAAGCGACGTCATCAATTTCCAACATGTTCTGACATCATTTGTTGTTTTTCGGTCATTTACCTAATTGTTTAGAGAGCTAAATGATCGTGAAATTGAAAATCACTACAAAATGAATTCTGAAAAAGTTGAAACTTGGCATGGTATCATCATTTCACCCGCATAGCATGTACGAAAGAGTAGAGAGGGTCACGGCAAAAACTGGACGCACTTCGTGTACAAACTGGACAAACTCTTTCGGAGTATCAGGGTTTCGGACGAGAACTCATCTGTTACACGGGCACTTCAATGTTTTTTAAATTTATTTGAACTCCGGACTTCTTTTGTGTTCAGTATGCAGCATTCAAAGTGACGTCATCAATTTCCAACATGTTCCGACATCATTTGTTGTTTTTCGGTCATTTACCTAATTGTTTATAGAGCTAAATGATCGTGAAATTGAAAGTCACTAAAAATGAATTCTGAAAATGTTGAAACTTGGCATGGTATCATCATTTCACCCATATAGCATTTGTGAAAGAGTAGAGAGGGTCACGGCAAAAACTGGACGCACTTCGTGTACAAACTGGACAAACTCTTTCGGAGTATCAGGGTTTCAGACGAGAACTCATCTGTTACACGGCCACTTCAATGTTTTTTAAACTTATTTGAACTCCGGACTTCTTTTGTGCTCAGTATGCATCATTCAAAGCAACGTCATCAATTTCCAACATGTTCTTACATCATTTGTTGTTTTTCGGCCATTTACCTAATTGTTTAGAGAGCTAAATGGCCGTGAAATTGAAAATCACTACAAAATGAATTCTCAAAATGTTGAAACTTGGCATGGTATCATCATTTCACTCGCATAGCATGTGCGAAAGAGTAGAGAGGGTCACGACAAAAACTGGACGCACTTCGTGTACAAACTGGACAAACTCTTTCGGAGCATCAGGGTTTCGGACAAGAACTCATCTGTTACACGGGTACTTCAATGTTTTTTAAACTTATTTGAACTCCGGACTTCTTTTGTGTTCAGTATGCAGCATTGAAATCAACGTCATCAATTTCCAACATGTTCTGACATCGTTTGTTGTTTTTCGGTCATTTACCTAATTGTTTAGAGAGCTAAATGACCGTGAAATTGAAAATCACTACAAAATGAATTCTGAAAATGTTGAAACTTGGCATGGTATCATCATTTCACCCGCATAGCATGTGCGAAAGAGTAGAGAGGGTCACATCCAAAATTGGACGCACTTCGTGTACAAACTGGACAAACTCTTTCGGAGTATCAGGGTTTCGGACGAGAACTCATCTGTTATACGGGCACTTCAATGTTTTTTAAACTTATTTGAACTCCAGACTTCTTTTGTGTTCAGTATGCAGCATTCAAAGCAATGTTATCAATTTCCAACATGTTCTGACATCATTTGTTGTTTTTTGGTCATTGACCTAATTGTTTAGAGAGCTAAATGACCGTGAAATTGAAAATCACTACAAAATGAATTCTGAAAATGTTGAAATTTGGCATGGTATCATCATTTCACCCGCATAGCATGTACAAAAGAGTAGAGACGGTCACGGGAAAAACTGGACGAACTTCGTGTAAAAACTGGACAAACTATTTCGGAGTATCAGGGTTTCGGACGAGAACTCATCTATTACACGGGCACTTCAATGTTTTTTAAACTTATTCGAACTCCGGACTTCTTTTGTGTTCAATATGCAACATTCAATGCGATGTCATCAATTTCCAACATGTTCTGACATCATTTGTTGTTTTTCGGTCATTTACCTAATTGTTTAGAGAGCTAAATGACCGTGAAATTGAAAATCACTACAAAATGAAATCTGAAAATGTTGAAACTTGGCATGGTATCATCATTTCACCCGCATAGCATGTGTGAAAGAGTAGAGAGGGTCACGGCAAAAACTGGACGCACTTCGTGTACAAACTGGACAAACTCTTTCGGAGTATCAGGGTTTCGGACAAGAACTCATCTGTTACACGGGTACTTCAATGTTTTTTAAACTTATTTGAACTCCGGACTTCTTTTGTGTTCAGTATGCAGCATTGAAATCAACGTCATCAATTTCCAACATGTTCTGACATCGTTTGTTGTTTTTCGGTCATTTACCTAATTGTTTAGAGAGCTAAATGACCGTGAAATTGAAAATCACTACAAAATGAAATCTGAAAATGTTGAAACTTGGCATGGTATCATCATTTCACTCGCATAGCATGTGCGAAAGAGTAGAGAGGGTCACGACAAAAACTGGACGCACTTCGTGTACAAACTGGACAAACTCTTTCGGAGTATCAGGGTTTCGGACAAGAACTCATCTGTTACACGGGTACTTCAATGTTTTTTAAACTTATTTGAACTCCGGACTTCTTTTGTGTTCAGTATGGAGCATTGAAATCAACGTCATCAATTTCCAACATGTTCTGACATCGTTTGTTGTTTTTCAGTCATTTACCTAATTGTTTAGAGAGCTAAATGACCGTGAAATTGAAAATCACTACAAAATGAATTCTGAAAATGTTGAAACTTGGCATGGTATCATCATTTCACCCGCATAGCATGTGCGAAAGAGTAGAGAGGGTCACGGCCAAAATTGGACGCACTTCGTGTACAAACTGGACAAACTCTTTCGGAGTATCAGGGTTTCGGACGAGAACTCATCTGTTATACGGGCACTTCAATGTTTATTAAACTTATTTGAACTCCGGACTTCTTTTGTGTTCAGTATGCAGCATTCAAAGCAATGTTATCAATTTCCAACATGTTCTGACATCATTTGTTGTTTTTTGGTCATTTACCTAATTGTTTAGAGAGCTAAATGACCGTGAAATTGAAAATCACTACAAAATGAATTCTGAAAAAGTTGAAACTTGGCATGGTATCATCATTTCACCCGCATAGCATGTACGAAAGAGTAGAGAGGGTCACGGCAAAAACTGGACACACTTCGTGTACAAACTGGACAAACTCTTTCGGAGCATCAGGGTTTCGGACGAGAACTCATCTGTTACACAGGCACTTCAATGTTTTTTAAACTTATTTGAACTCCGGACTTCTTTTCTGTTCAGTATGCAGCATTCAAAGCGACGTCATCAATTTCCAACATGTTCTGACATCATTTGTTGTTTTTCGGTCATTTACCTAATTGTTTAGAGAGCTAAATGACCGTGAAATTGAAAATCACTACAAAATGAATTCTGAAAATGTTGAAACTTGGCATGGCATCATCATTTCACCCGCATAGCATGTGCGAAAGAGTAGAGAGGGTCACGGCAAAAATTGGACGCACTTCGTGTACAAACTGGACAAACTCTTTCGGAGTATCAGGGTTTCGGACGAGAACTCATCTTTTACACGGGCACTTCAATGTTTTTTAAACTTATTTGAACTCCAGACTTCTTTTGTGTTCATTATGCAGCATTCAAAGCGACGTCATCAATTTCCAACATGTTCTGACATCATTTGTTGTTTTTCGGTCATTTACCTAATTGTTTAGAGAGCTAAATGACCGTGAAATTGAAAAGGACTACAAAATGAATTCTGAAAATGTTGAAACTTGGCATGGTATCATCATTTCACCCGCATAGCATGTGCGAAAGTGTAGAGAGGGTCTTGGCAAAAACTGGACGCACTTCGTGTACAAACTGGACAAACTCTTTCGGAGTATCAGGGTTTCGGACGAGAACTCATCTGTTACACGGGCACTTCAATGTTTTTTAAATTTATTTGAACTCCGGACTTCTTTTGTGTTCAGTATGCAGCATTCAAAGTGACGTCATCAATTTCCAACATGTTCCGACATCATTTGTTGTTTTTCGGTCATTTACCTAATTGTTTATAGAGCTAAATGATCGTGAAATTGAAAGTCACTAAAAATGAATTCTGAAAATGTTGAAACTTGGCATGGTATCATCATTTCACCCATATAGCATTTGTGAAAGAGTAGAGAGGGTCACGGCAAAAACTGGACGCACTTCGTGTACAAACTGGACAAACTCTTTCGGAGTATCAGGGTTTCAGACGAGAACTCATCTGTTACACGACCACTTCAATGTTTTTTAAACTTATTTGAACTCCGGACTTCTTTTGTGCTCAGTATGCATCATTCAAAGCAACGTCATCAATTTCCAACATGTTCTGACATCATTTGTTGTTTTTCAGTCATTTACCTAATTGTTTAGAGAGCTAAATGACCAAGAAATTGAAAATCACTACAAAATGAATTCTGAAAATGTTGAAACTTGGCATGGTATCATCATTTCACCCGCATAGCATGTACGAAAGAGTAGAGATGGTCACGGCAAAAACTGGACGCACTTCGTGTACAAACTGGACAAACTCTTTCAGAGTATCAGGGTTTCGGACGAGAACTCATCTGTTACACGGGCACTTCAATGTTTTTTAAATTTATTTGAACTCCGGACTTCTTTTGTGTTCAGTATGCAGCATTCAAAGTGACGTCATCAATTTCCAACATGTTCCGACATCATTTGTTGTTTTTCGGTCATTTACCTAATTGTTTATAGAGCTAAATGATCGTGAAATTGAAAGTCACTAAAAATGAATTCTGAAAATGTTGAAACTTGGCATGGTATCATCATTTCACCCATATAGCATTTGTGAAAGAGTAGAGAGGGTCACGGCAAAAACTGGACGCACTTCGTGTACAAACTGGACAAACTCTTTCGGAGTATCAGGGTTTCAGACGAGAACTCATCTGTTACACGACCACTTCAATGTTTTTTAAACTTATTTGAACTCCGGACTTCTTTTGTGCTCAGTATGCATCATTCAAAGCAACGTCATCAATTTCCAACATGTTCTTACATCATTTGTTGTTTTTCGGCCATTTACCTAATTGTTTAGAGAGCTAAATGACCGTGAAATTGAAAATCACTACAAAATGAATTCTCAAAATGTTGAAACTTGGCATGGTATCATCATTTCACTCGCATAGCATGTGCGAAAGAGTAGAGAGGGTCACGACAAAAACTGGACGCACTTCGTGTACAAACTGGACAAACTCTTTCGGAGTATCAGGGTTTCGGACAAGAACTCATCTGTTACACGGGTACTTCAATGTTTTTTAAACTTATTTGAACTCCGGACTTCTTTTGTGTTCAGTATGCAGCATTGAAATCAACGTCATCAATTTCCAACATGTTCTGACATCGTTTGTTGTTTTTCGGTCATTTACCTAATTGTTTAGAGAGCTAAATGACCGTGAAATTGAAAATCACTACAAAATGAATTCTGAAAATGTTGAAACTTGGCATGGTATCATCATTTCACCCGCATAGCATGTGCGAAAGAGTAGAGAGGGTCACGGCCAAAATTGGATGCACTTCGTGTACAAACTGGACAAACTCTTTCGGAGTATCAGGGTTTCGGACGAGAACTCATCTGTTATACGGGCACTTCAATGTTTTTTAAACTTATTTGAACTCCGGACTTCTTTTGTGTTCAGTATGCAGCATTCAAAGCAATGTTATCAATTTCCAACATGTTCTGACATCATTTGTTGTTTTTTGGTCATTTACCTAATTGTTTAGAGAGCTAAATGACCGTGAAATTGAAAATCACTACAAAATGAATTCTGAAAATGTTGAAATTTGGCATGGTATCATCATTTCACCCACATAGCATGTACAAAAGAGTAGAGACGGTCACGGGAAAAACTGGACGAACTTCGTGTAAAAACTGGACAAACTATTTCGGAGTATCAGGGTTTCGGACGAGAACTCATCTATTACACGGGCAATTCAATGTTTTTTAAACTTATTTGAACTCCGGACTTCTTTTGTGTTGAATATGCAGCATTCAATGCGATGTCATCAATTTCCAACATGTTCTGACATCATTTGTTGTTTTTCGGTCATTTACCTAATTGTTTAGAGAGCTAAATGACCGTGAAATTGAAAATCACTACAAAATGAAATCTGAAAATGTTGAAACTTGGCATGGTATCATCATTTCACCCGCATAGCATGTGCGAAAGAGTAGGGAGGGTCACAGCAAAAACTGGACGCACTTCGTGTACAAACTGGACAAACTCTTTCGGAGTATCAAGGATTCGGACGAGAACTCATCTGTTACACGGGCACTTCAATGTTTTTTAAACTTATTTGAACTCCGGACTTCTTTTGTGTTCAGTAAGCAGCATTCAAAGCGACGTCATCAATTTCCAACATGTTCTGACATCATTTGTTGTTTTTCGGTCATTTACCTAATTGTTTAGAGAGCTAAATGACCGTGAAATTGAAAAGCACTACAAAATGAATTCTGAAAATGTTGAAACTTGGCATGGTATCATCATTTCACCCGCATAGCATGTGCGAAAGTGTAGAGAGGGTCTTGGCAAAAACTGGACGCACTTCGTGTACAAACTGGACAAACTCTTTAGGAGTATCAGGGTTTCGGACGAGAACTCATCTGTTACACGGGCACTTCAATGTTTTTTAAATTTATTTGAACTCCGGACTTCTTTTGTGTTCAGTATGCAGCATTCAAAGTGACGTCATCAATTTCCAACATGTTCCGACATCATTTGTTGTTTTTCGGTCATTTACCTAATTGTTTATAGAGCTAAATGATCGTGAAATTGAAAGTCACTAAAAATGAATTCCGAAAATGTTGAAACTTGGCATGGTATCATCATTTCACCCATATAGCATTTGTGAAAGAGTAGAGAGGGTCACGGCAAAAACTGCACGCACTTCGTGTACAAACTGGACAAACTCTTTCGGAGTATCAGGGTTTCAGACGAGAACTCATCTGTTACACGGCCACTTCAATGTTTTTTAAACTTATTTGAACTCCGGACTTCTTTTGTGCTCAGTATGCATCATTCAAACCAACGTCATCAATTTCCAACATGTTCTTACATCATTTGTTGTTTTTCGGCCATTTACCTAATTGTTTAGAGAGCTAAATGACCGTGAAATTGAAAATCACTACAAAATGAATTCTCAAAATGTTGAAACTTGGCATGGTATCATCATTTCACTCGCATAGCATGTGTGAAAGAGTAGAGAGGGTCACGACAAAAACTGGATGCACTTCGTGTACAAACTGGACAAACTCTTTCGGAGTATCAGGGTTTCGGACAAGAACTCATCTGTTACACGGGTACTTCAATGTTTTTTAAACTTATTTGAACTCCGGACTTCTTTTGTGTTCAGTATGCAGCATTGAAATCAACGTCATCAATTTCCAACATGTTCTGACATCGTTTGTTGTTTTTCGGTCATTTACCTAATTGTTTAGAGAGCTAAATGACCGTGAAATTGAAAATCACTACAAAATGAATTCTGAAAATGTTGAAACTTGGCATGGTATCATCATTTCACCCGCATAGCATGTGCGAAAGAGTAGAGAGGGTCACGGCCAAAATTGGATGCACTTCGTGTACAAACTGGACAAACTCTTTCGGAGTATCAGGGTTTCGGACGAGAACTCATCTGTTATACGGGCACTTCAATGTTTTTTAAACTTATTTGAACTCCGGACTTCTTTTGTGTTCAGTATGCAGCATTCAAAGCAATGTTATCAATTTCCAACATGTTCTGACATCATTTGTTGTTTTTTGGTCATTTACCTAATTGTTTAGAGAGCTAAATGACCGTGAAATTGAAAATCACTACAAAATGAATTCTGAAAATGTTGAAATTTGGCATGGTATCATCATTTCACCCGCATAGCATGTACAAAAGAGTAGATACGGTCACGGGAAAAACTGGACGAACTTCGTGTAAAAACTGGACAAACTATTTCGGAGTATCAGGGTTTCGGACGAGAACTCATCTATTACACGGGCAATTCAATGTTTTTTAAACTTATTTGAACTCCGGACTTCTTTTGTGTTCAATATGCAGCATTCAATGCGATGTCATCAATTTCCAACATGTTCTGACATCATTTGTTGTTTTTCGGTCATTTACCTAATTGTTTAGAGAGCTAAATGACCGTGAAATTGAAAATCACTACAAAATGAAATCTGAAAATGTTGAAACTTGGCATGGTATCATCATTTCACCCGCATAGCATGTGCGAAAGAGTAGGGAGGGTCACAGCAAAAACTGGACGCACTTCGTGTACAAACTGGACAAACTCTTTCGGAGTATCAAGGATTCGGACGAGAACTCATCTGTTACACGGCACTTCAATGTTTTTTAAACTTATTTGAACTCCGGACTTCTTTTGTGTTCAGTAAGCAGCATTCAAAGCGACGTCATCAATTTCCAACATGTTCTGACATCATTTGTTGTTTTTCGGTCATTTACCTAATTGTTTAGAGAGCTAAATGACCGTGAAATTGAAAAGCACTACAAAATGAATTCTGAAAATGTTGAAACTTGGCATGGTATCATCATTTCACCCGCATAGCATGTGCGAAAGTGTAGAGAGGGTCTTGGCAAAAACTGGACGCACTTCGTGTACAAACTGGACAAACTCTTTCGGAGTATCAGGGTTTCGGACGAGAACTCATCTGTTACACGGGCACTTCAATATTTTTTAAATTTATTTGAACTCCGGACTTCTTTTGTGTTCAGTATGCAGCATTCAAAGCGACGTCATCAATTTCCAACATGTTCTGACATCATTTGTTGTTTTTCGGTCATTTACCTAATTGTTTAGAGAGCTAAATGATCGTGAAATTGAAAATCACTACAAAATGAATTCTGAAAAAGTTGAAACTTGGCATGGTATCATCATTTCACCCATATAGCATTTGTGAAAGAGTAGAGAGGGTCACGGCAAAAACTGGACGCACTTCGTGTACAAACTGGACAAACTCTTTCGGACTATCAGGGTTTCAGACGAGAACTCATCTGTTACACGGCCACTTCAATGTTTTTTAAACTTATTTGAACTCCGGACTTCTTTTGTGCTCAGTATGCATCATTCAAAGCAACGTCATCAATTTCCAACATGTTCTTACATCATTTGTTGTTTTTCGGCCATTTACCTAATTGTTTAGAGAGCTAAATGACCGTGAAATTGAAAATCACTACAAAATGAATTCTCAAAATGTTGAAACTTGGCATGGTATCATCATTTCACTCGCATAGCATGTGCGAAAGAGTAGAGAGGGTCACGACAAAAACTGGACGCACTTCGTGTACAAACTGGACAAACTCTTTCGGAGCATCAGGGTTTCGGACAAGAACTCATCTGTTACACGGGTACTTCAATGTTTTTTAAACTTATTTGAACTCCGGACTTCTTTTGTGTTCAGTATGCAGCATTGAAATCAACGTCATCAATTTCCAACATGTTCTGACATCGTTTGTTGTTTTTTGGTCATTTACCTAATTGTTTAGAGAGCTAAATGACCGTGAAATTGAAAATCACTACAAAATGAATTCTGAAAATGTTGAAACTTGGCATGGTATCATCATTTCACCCGCATAGCATGTGCGAAAGAGTAGAGAGGGTCACGGCCAAAATTGGATGCACTTCGTGTACAAACTGGACAAACTCTTTCGGAGTATCAGGGTTTCGGACAAGAACTCATCTGTTATACGGGCACTTCAATGTTTTTTAAACTTATTTGAACTCCGGACTTCTTTTGTGTTCAGTATGCAGCATTCAAAGCAATGTTATCAATTTCCAACATGTTCTGACATCATTTGTTGTTTTTTGGTCATTTACCTAATTGTTTAGAGAGCTAAATGACCGTGAAATTGAAAATCACTACAAAATGAATTCTGAAAATGTTGAAATTTGGCATGGTATCATCATTTCACCCGCATAGCATGTACAAAAGAGTAGAGACGGTCACGGGAAAAACTGGACGAACTTCGTGTAAAAACTGGACAAACTATTTCGGAGTATCAGGGTTTCGGACGAGAACTCATCTATTACACGGGCAATTCAATGTTTTTTAAACTTATTTGAACTCCGGACTTCTTTTGTGTTCAATATGCAGCATTCAATGCGATGTCATCAATTTCCAACATGTTCTGACATCATTTGTTGTTTTTCGGTCATTTACCTAATTGTTTAGAGAGCTAAATGACCGTGAAATTGAAAATCACTACAAAATGAATTCTGAAAATGTTGAAACTTTGCATGGTATTATCATTTCACCCGCATAGCATGTGCGAAAGAGTAGAGAGGGTCACGGAAAAAACTGGACGCACTTCGTGTACAAACTGGACAAACTCTTTCGGAGTATCAGGGTTTTGGACAAGAACTCATCTGTTACATGGCCACTTCAATGTTTTTTAAACTTATTTGAACTCTGGACTTCTTTTGTGTTCAGTATGCAGCATTCAAAGCGACGTCATCAATTTCCAACATGTTCTGATATCATTTGTTGTTTTTCGGTCATTTACCTAATTGTTTAGAGAGCTAAATTTCCGTGAAATTGAAAATCACTACAAAATGAATTCTGAAAATGTTGAAACTTTGCATGGTATTATCATTTCACCCGCATAGCATGTGCGAAAGAGTAGAGAGGGTCACGGAAAAAACTGGACGCACTTCGTGTACAGACTGGACAAACTCTTTCGGAGTATCAGGGTTTTGGACAAGAACTCATCTGTTACATGGCCACTTCAATGTTTTTGAAATTTGTTTGAACTCCGGACTTCTTTTGTGTTCAGTATGCAGCACTCAAAGCGACGCCATCAATTTCCAACATATTCTGACATCATTTATTGTTTTTCAGTCATTTACCTAATTGTTTTGAGAGCTAAATGATAGCGAAATTGAAAATCACTACAAAATGAATTCTGAAAAAGTTGAAACCTGGCATGGTATCATCATTTCACCCGCATAGCATGTACGAAAGAGTAGAGAGGGTCACGGCAAAAACTGGACGCACTTCGTGTACAAACTCGACAAACTCTTTCGGAGTATCAGGGTTTCAGACAAGAACTCATCTGTTACACGGGCACTTCAATGTTTTTTAAACTTATTTGAACTCCTGACTTCTTTTGTGTTCAGTATGCAGCATTCAAAGCAATGTTATCAATTTCCAACATGTTCTGACATCATTTGTTGTTTTTTGGTCATTTACCTAATTGTTTAGAGAGCTAAATGACCGTGAAATTGAAAATCACTACAAAATGAATTCTGAAAATGTTGAAATTTGGCATGGTATCATCATTTCACCCGCATAGCATGTACAAAAGAGTAGAGACGGTCACGGGAAAAACTGGACGAACTTCGTGTAAAAACTGGACAAACTATTTCGGAGTATCAGGGTTTCGGACGAGAACTCATCTATTACACGGGCAATTCAATGTTTTTTAAACTTATTTGAACTCCGGACTTCTTTTGTGTTCAATATGCAGCATTCAATGCGATGTCATCAATTTCCAACATGTTCTGACATCATTTGTTGTTTTTCGGTCATTTACCTAATTGTTTAGAGAGCTAAATGACCGTGAAATTGAAAATCACTACAAAATGAAATCTGAAAATGTTGAAACTTGGCATGGTATCATCATTTCACCCGCATAGCATGTGCGAAAGAGTAGGGAGGGTCACAGCAAAAACTGGACGCACTTCGTGTACAAACTGGACAAACTCTTTCGGAGTATCAAGGATTCGGACGAGAACTCATCTGTTACACGGGCACTTCAATGTTTTTTAAACTTATTTGAACTCCGGACTTCTTTTGTGTTCATTAAGCAGCATTCAAAGCGACATCATCCATTTCCAACATGTTCTGATATCATTTGTTGTTTTTCGGTCATTTAGCTAATTGTTTAGAGAGCTAAATGACCGTGAAATTGAAAATCACTACAAAATGAATTCTGAAAATGTTGAAACTTTGCATGGTATTATCATTTCACCCGCATAGCATGTGCGAAAGAGTAGAGAGGGTCACGGAAAAAACTGGACGCACTTCGTGTACAAACTGGACAAATTCTTTCGGAGTATCAGGGTTTTGGACAAGAACTCATCTGTTACATGGCCACTTCAATGTTTTCGAAATTTGTTTGAACTCCGGACTTCTTTTGTGTTCAGTATGCAGCACTCAAAGCGACGCCATCAATTTCCAACATATTCTGACATCATTTATTGTTTTTCAGTCATTTACCTAATTGTTTTGAGAGCTAAATGATAGCGAAATTGAAAATCACTACAAAATGAATTCTGAAAAAGTTGAAACCTGGCATGGTATCATCATTTCACCTGCATAGCATGTACGAAAGAGTAGAGAGGGTCACGGCAAAAACTGGACGCACTTCGTGTACAAACTCGACAAACTCTTTCGGAGTATCAGGGTTTCAGACAAGAACTCATCTATTACACGGGCACTTCAATGTTTTTTAAACTTATTTGAACTCTGGACTTCTTTTGTGTTCAGTATGCAGCATTCAAAGCGACGTCATCAATTTCCAACATGTTCTGACATCATTTGTTGTTTTTCGGTCATTTACCTAATTGTTTAGAGAGCTAAATGACCGTGAAATTGAAAATCACTACAAAATGAATTCTGAAAATGTTGAAACTTGGCATGGTATCATCATTTCACCCGCATAGCATGTGTGAAAGAGTAGAGAGGGTCACGACAAAAACTGGACGCACTTCGTGTACAAACTGGACAAGCTATTTCGGAGTATCAGGGTTTCGGACGAGAACTCATCTGTTACACGGCCACTTCAATGTTTTTTAAATTTATTTGAACTCCGAACTTCTTTTGTGTTCAGTATGCAGCATTCAAAGCGACGTCATCAATTTCCAACATGTTCTGACATCATTTGTTGTTTTTCGGTCATTTACCTAATTGTTTAGAGAGCTAAATGATCGTGAAATTGAAAATCACTACAAAATGAATTCTGAAAAAGTTGAAACTTGGCATGGTATCATCATTTCACCCGCATAGCATGTACGAAAGAGTAGAGAGGGTCACGGCAAAAATTGGACGCACTTCGTGTACAAACTGGATAAACTCTTTCGGAGTATCAGGGTTTCGGACGAGAACTCATTTGTTACACGGGCACTTCAATGTTTTTTAAACTTATTTGAACTCCGGACTTCTTTTGTGTTCAGTATGCAGCATTCAAAGCGACGTCATCAATTTCCAACATGTTCTGACATCATTTGTTGTTTTTCAGTCATTTACCTAATTGTTTAGAGAGCTAAATGACCAAGAAATTGAAAATCACTACAAAATGAATTCTGAAAATGTTGAAACTTGGCATGGTATCATCATTTCACCCGCATAGCATGTGCGAAAGAGTAGAGAGGGTCTTGGCAAAAACTGGACACACTTCGTGTACAAACTGGACAAACTCTTTCGGAGTATCAAGGTTTCGGACGAGAACTCATCTGTTACACGGGCACTTCAATGTTTTTTAAATTTATTTGAACTCCGGACTTCTTTTGTGTTCAGTATGCAACATTCAAAGTGACGTCATCAATTTCCAACATGTTCCGACATCATTTGTTGTTTTTCGGTCATTTACCTAATTGTTTATAGAGCTAAATGATCGTGAAATTGAAAGTCACTAAAAATGAATTCTGAAAATGTTGAAACTTGGCATGGTATCATCATTCCACCCATATAGCATTTGTGAAAGAGTAGAGAGGGTCACGGCAAAAACTGGACGCACTTCGTGTACAAACTGGACAAACTCTTTCGGAGTATCAGGGTTTCAGACGAGAACTCATCTGTTACACGGCCACTTCAATGTTTTTTAAACTTATTTGAACTCCGGACTTCTTTTGTGCTCAGTATGCATCATTCAAAGCAACGTCATCAATTTCCAACATGTTCTTACATCATCTGTTGTTTTTCGGCCATTTACCTAATTGTTTAGAGAGCTAAATGACCGTGAAATTGAAAATCACTACAGAATGAATTCTCAAAATGTTGAAACTTGGCATGGTATCATCATTTCACTCGCATAGCATGTGCGAAAGAGTAGAGAGGGTCACGACAAAAACTGGACGCAGTTCGTGTACAAACTGGACAAACTCTTTCGGAGTATCAGGGTTTCGGACAAGAACTCATCTGTTACACGGGTACTTCAATGTTTTTTAAACTTATTTGAACTCCGGACTTCTTTTGTGTTCAGTATGCATCATTGAAATCAACGTCATCAATTTCCAACATGTTCTGACATCGTTTGTTGTTTTTCGGTCATTTACCTAATTGTTTAGAGAGCTAAATGACCGTGAAATTGAAAATCACTACAAAATGAATTCTGAAAATGTTGAAACTTGGCATGGTATCATCATTTCACCCGCATAGCATGTGCGAAAGAGTAGAGAGGGTCACGGCCAAAATTGGACGCACTTCGTGTACAAACTGGACAAACTCTTTCGGAGTATCAGGGTTTCGGACGAGAACTCATCTGTTATACAGGCACTTCAATGTTTTTTAAACTTATTTGAACTTCGGACTTCTTTTGTGTTCAGTATGCAGCATTCAAAGCAATGTTATCAATTTCCAACATGTTCTGACATCATTTGTTGTTTTTTGGTCATTTACCTAATTGTTTAGAGAGCTAAATGACCGTGAAATTGAAAATCACTACAAAATGAATTCTGAAAATGTTGAAATTTGGCATGGTATCGTCATTTCACCCGCATAGCATGTACAAAAGAGTAGAGACGGTCACGGGAAAAACTGGACGAACTTCGTGTAAAAACTGGACAAACTATTTCGGAGTATCAGGGTTTCGGACGAGAACTCATCTATTACACGGGCACTTCAATGTTTTTTAAACTTATTTGAACTCCGGACTTCTTTTGTGTTCAATATGCAGCTTTCAATGCGATGTCATCAATTTCCAACATGTTCTGACATCATTTGTTGTTTTTCGGTCATTTACCTAATTGTTTAGAGAGCTAAATGACCGTGAAATTGAAAATCACTACAAAATGAAATCTGAAAATGTTGAAACTTGGCATGGTATCATCATTTCACCCGCATAGCATGTGCGAAAGAGTAGGGAGGGTCACAGCAAAAACTGGACGCACTTCGTGTACAAACTGGACAAACTCTTTCGGAGTATCAAGGATTCGGACGAGAACTCATCTGTTACACGGGCACTTCAATGTTTTTTAAACTTATTTGAACTCCGGACTTCTTTTGTGTTCAGTAAGCAGCATTCAAAGCGACATCATCCATTTCCAACATGTTCTGATATCATTTGTTGTTTTTCGGTCATTTACCTAATTGTTTAGAGAGCTAAATTTCCGTGAAATTGAAAATCACTACAAAATGAATTCTGAAAATGTTGAAACTTGGCATGGTATCATCATTTCACCCGCATAGCATGTGTGAAAGAGTAGAGAGGGTCACGGCAAAAACTGGACGCACTTCGTGTACAAACTGGACAAACTATTTCGGAGTATCATGGTTTCGGACGAGAACTCATCTGTTACACGGCCACTTCAATGTTTTTTAAATTTATTTGAACTCCGGACTTCTTTTGTGTTCAGTATGCAGCACTCAAAGCGACGTCATCAATTTCCAACATGTTCTGACATCATTTGTTGTTTTTCGGTCATTTACCTAATTGTTTAGAGAGCTAAATGATCGTGAAATTGAAAATCACTACAAAATGAATTCTGAAAAAGTTGAAACCTGGCATGGTATCATCATTTCACCCGCATAGCATGTACGAAAGAGTAGAGAGGGTCACGGCAAAAACTGGACGCACTTCGTGTACAAACTCGACAAACTCTTTCGGAGTATCAGGGTTTCAGACAAGAACTCATCTGTTACACGGGCACTTCAATGTTTTTTAAACTTATTTGAACTATGGACTTCTTTTGTGTTCAGTATGCAGCATTCAAAGCGACGTAATCAATTTCCAACATGTTCTGACATCATTTGTTGTTTTTCGGTCATTTACCTAATTGTTTAGAGAGCTAAATGACCGTGAAATTGAAAATCACTACAAAATGAATTCTGAAAATGTTGAAACTTGGCATGGTATCATCATTTCACCCGCATAGCATGTGTGAAAGAGTAGAGAGGGTCACGGCAAAAACTGGACGCACTTCGTGTACAAACTGGACAAACTATTTCGGAGTATCATGGTTTCGGACGAGAACTCATCTGTTACACGGCCACTTTAATGTTTTTTAAATTTATTTGAACTCCGAACTTCTTTTGTGTTCAGTATGCAGCATTCAAAGCGACGTCATCAATTTCCAACATGTTCTGACATCATTTGTTGTTTTTCGGTCATTTACCTAATTGTTTAGAGAGCTAAATGATCGTGAAATTGAAAATCACTACAAAATGAATTCTGAAAAAGTTGAAACTTGGCATGGTATCATCATTTCACCCGCATAGCATGTACGAAAGAGTAGAGAGGGTCACGGCAAAAATTGGACGCACTTCGTGTACAAACTGGATAAACTCTTTCGGAGTATCAGGGTTTCGGACGAGAACTCATCTGTTATATGGGCACTTCAATGTTTTTTAAGCTTATTTGAACTCCGGACTTCTTTTGTGTTCAGTATGCAGCATTCAAAGCAATGTTATCAATTCCCAACATGTTCTGACATCATTTGTTGTTGTTTGGTCATTTACCTAATTGTTTAGAGAGCTAAATGACCGTGAAATTGAAAATCACTACAAAATGAATTCTGAAAATGTTGAAATTTGGCATGGTATCATCATTTCACCCGCATAGCATGTACAAAAGAGTAGAGACGGTCACGGGAAAAACTGGACGAACTTCGTGTAAAAACTGGACAAACTATTTCGGAGTATCAGGGTTTCGGACGAGAACTCATCTATTACACGGGCACTTCAATGTTTTTTAAACTTATTTGAACTCCGGACTTCTTTTGTGTTCAATATGCAGCATTCAATGCGATGTCATCAATTTCCAACATGTTCTGACATCATTTGTTGTTTTTCGGTCATTTACCTAATTGTTTAGAGAGCTAAATGACCGTGAAATTGAAAATCACTACAAAATGAAATCTGAAAATGTTGAAACTTGGCATGGTATCATCATTTCACCCGCATAGCATGTGCGAAAGAGTAGGGAGGGTCACAGCAAAAACTGGACGCACTTCGTGTACAAACTGGACAAACTATTTCGGAGTATCAGGGTTTCGGACGAGAACTCATCTGTTACACGGCCACTTCAATGTTTTTTAAATTTATTTGAACTCCGAACTTCTTTTGTGTTCAGTATGCAGCATTCAAAGCGACGTCATCAATTTCCAACATGTTCTGACATCATTTGTTGTTTTTCGGTCATTTACCTAATTGTTTAGAGAGCTAAATGACCGTGAAATTGAAAATCACTACAAAATGAATTCTGAAAATGTTGAAACTTTGCATGGTATTATCATTTCACCCGCATAGCATGTGCGAAAGAGTAGAGAGGGTCACGGAAAAAACTGGACGCACTTCGTGTACAAACTGGACAAACTCTTTCGGAGTATCAGGGTTTCGGACAAGAACTCATCTGTTACATGGCCACTTCAATGTTTTTGAAATTTGTTTGAACTCCGGACTTCTTTTGTGTTTAGTATGCAGCACTCAAACCGACGCCATCAATTTCCAACATGTTCTGACATCATTTATTGTTTTTCAGTCATTTACCTAATTGTTTTGAGAGCTAAATGATAGCGAAATTGAAAATCACTACAAAATGAATTCTGAAAAAGTTGAAACCTGGCATGGTATCATCATTTCACCCGCATAGCATGTACGAAAGAGTAGAGAGGGTCACGGCAAAAACTGGACGCACTTCGTGTACAAACTCGACAAACTCTTTCGGAGTATCAGGGTTTCAGTCAAGAACTCATCTGTTACACAGGCACTTCAATGTTTTTTAAACTTATTTGAACTCTGGACTTCTTTTGTGTTCAGTATGCAGCATTCAAAGCGACGTCATCAATTTCCAACATGTTCTGACATCATTTGTTGTTTTTCGGTCATTTACCTAATTGTTTAGAGAGCTAAATGACCGTGAAATTGAAAATCACTACAAAATGAATTCTGAAAATGTTGAAACTTGGCATGGTATCATCATTTCACCCGCATAGCATGTGTGAAAGAGTAGAGAGGGTCACGGCAAAAACTGGACGCACTTCGTGTACAAACTGGACAAACTATTTCGGAGTATCAGGGTTTCGGACGAGAACTCATCTGTTACACGGCCACTTCAATGTTTTTTAAATTTATTTGAACTCCGAACTTCTTTTGTGTTCAGTATGCAGCATTCAAAGCGACGTCATCAATTTCCAACATGTTCTGACATCATTTGTTGTTTTTCGGTCATTTACCTAATTGTTTAGAGAGCTAAATGATCGTGAAATTGAAAATCACTACAAAATGAATTCTGAAAAAGTTGAAACTTGGCATGGTATCATCATTTCACCCGCATAGCATGTACGAAAGAGTAGAGAGGGTCACGGCAAAAATTGGACGCACTTCGTGTACAAACTGGATAAACTATTTCGGAGTATCAGGGTTTCGGACGAGAACTCATCTGTTACAGGGGCACTTCAATGTTTTTTAAACTTATTTGAACTCCGGACTTCTTTTGTGTTCAGTATGCAGCATTCAAAGCGACGTCATCAATTTCCAACATGTTCTGACATCATTTGTTGTTTTTCAGTCATTTACCTAATTGTTTAGAGAGCTAAATGACCAAGAATTTGAAAATCACTACAAAATGAATTCTGAAAATGTTGAAACTTGGCATGGTATCATCATTTCACCCGCATAGCATGTGCGAAAGAGTAGAGAGGGTCACGACAAAAACTGGACGCACTTCGTGTACAAACTGGACAAACTCTTTCGGAGTATCAGGGTTTCGGACGAGAACTCATCTGTTACACGGGCACTTCAATGTTTTTTAAACTTATTTGAACTCCTGACTTCTTTTGTGTTCAGTATGCAGCATTCAAAGCGACGTCATCAATTTCCAACATGTTCTGACATCAGTTGTTGTTTTTCGGTCATTTACCTAATTGTTTAGAGAGCTAAATGACCGTGAAATTGAAAATCACTACAAAATGAATTCTGAAAATGTTGAAACTTGGCATGGTATCATCATTTCACCCGCATAGCATGTGCGAAAGAGCAGAGAGAGTCATGGCAAAAACTGGACGCACTTCGTGTACAAACTGGACAAACTCTTTCGGAGTATCAGGGTTTCGGATGAGAACTCATCTGTTACACGGCCACTTCAATGTTTTTTAAATTTATTTGAACTCCGGACTTCTTTTGTGTTCAGTATGCAGCATTAAAAGCGATGTCATCAATTTCCAACATGTTCTAACATCATTTGTTGTTTTTCGGTCATTTACCTAATTGTTTAGAGACCTAAATTTTCGTGAAATTGAATATCACTAAAAATGAATTCTGAAAATGTTGAAACTTGGCATGGTATCATCATTTCACCCGCATAGCATGTGTGAAAGAGTAGAGAGGGTCACGGCAAAAATTTGGACGCACTTCGTGTACAAACTTGACAAACTCTTTCGAGTATCAGCGTTTCGGACGAGAACTCATCTGTTACAGGGCCACTTCAATGTTTTTTAAACTTATTTGAACTCCGGACTTCTTTTGTGTTCAGTATGCAGCATTCAAAGCAACGTCATCAATTTCCAACATGTTCTAACATCATTTGTTGTTTTTCAGTCATTTACCTAATTGTTTAGAGAGCTAAATGACCAAGAAATTGAAAATCACTACAAAATGAATTCTGAAAATGTTGAAACTTGGCATGGTATCATCATTTCACCCGCATAGCATGTGCCAAAGAGTAGAGAGGGTCACGACAAAAACTGGACGCACTTCGTGTACAAACTGGACAAACTCTTTCGGAGTATCAGGGTTTCGGACGAGAACTCATCTGTTACACGGGCACTTCAATGTTTTTTAAACTTATTTGAACTCCGGACTTCTTTTGTGTTCAGTATGCAGCATTCAAAGCGACGTCATCAATTTCCAACATGTTCTGACATCATTTGTTGTTTTTCGGTCATTTACCTAATTGTTTAGAGAGCTAAATGACCGTGAAATTGAAAAGCACTACAAAATGAATTCTGAAAATGTTGAAACTTGGCATGGTATCATCATTTCACCCGCATAGCATGTGCGAAAGAGTAGAGAGGGTCACGGCAAAAACTGGACGCACTTCGTGTACAAACTGGACAAACTCTTTCGGAGTATCAGGGTTTCGGACGAGAACTCATCTGTTACACGGCCACTTCAATGTTTTTTAAATTTATTTGAACTCCGGACTTCTTTTGTGTTCAGTATGCAGCATTCAAAGCAACGTCATCAATTTCCAACATGTTCTGACATCATTTGTTGTTTTTCGGTCATTTACCTAATTGTTTAGAGAGCTAAATTTCCGTGAAATTGAAAATCACTACAAAATGAATTCTGAAAATGTTCAAACTTGGCATGGTATTATCATTTCACCCGCATAGCATGTGCGAAAGAGTAGAGAGGGTCACGGAAAAAACTAGACGCACTTCGTGTACAGACTGGACAAACTCTTTCGGAGTATCAGGGTTTTGGACAAGAACTCATCTGTTACATGGCCACTTCAATGTTTTTGAAATTTGTTTGAACTCCGGAATTCTTTTGTGTTCAGTATGCAGCACTCAAAGCGACGCCATCAATTTCCAACATATTCTCACATCATTTATTGTTTTTCAGTCATTTACCTAATTGTTTTGAGAGCTAAATGATAGCGAAATTGAAAATCACTACAAAATGAATTCTGAAAAAGTTGAAACCTGGCATGGTATCATCATTTCACCCGCATAGCATGTACGAAAGAGTAGAGAGGGTCACGGCAAAAACTGGACGCACTTCGTGTACAAACTCGACAAACTCTTTCGGAGTATCAGGGTTTCAGACAAGAACTCATCTGTTACACGGGCACTTCAATGTTTTTTAAACTTATTTGAACTATGGACTTCTTTTGTGTTCAGTATGCAGCATTCAAAGCGACGTCATCAATTTCCAACATGTTCTGACATCATTTGTTGTTTTTCGGTCATTTACCTAATTGTTTAGAGAGCTAAATGACCGTGAAATTGAAAATCACTACAAAATGAATTCTGAAAATGTTGAAACTTGGCATGGTATCATCATTTCACCCGCATAGCATGTGTGAAAGAGTAGAGAGGGTCACGGCAAAAACTGGACGCACTTCGTGTACAAACTGGACAAACTATTTCGGAGTATCAGGGTTTCGGACGAGAACTCATCTGTTACACGGCCACTTCAATGTTTTTTAAATTTATTTGAACTCCGAACTTCTTTTGTGTTCAGTATGCAGCATTCAAAGCGACGTCATCAATTTCCAACATGTTCTGACATCATTTGTTGTTTTTCGGTCATTTACCTAATTGTTTAGAGAGCTAAATGATCGTGAAATTGAAAATCACTACAAAATGAATTCTGAAAAAGTTGAAACTTGGCATGGTATCATCATTTCACCCGCATAGCATGTACGAAAGAGTAGAGAGGGTCACGGCAAAAATTGGACGCACTTCGTGTACAAACTGGATAAACTCTTTCGGAGTATCAGGGTTTCGGACGAGAACTCATCTCTTACACGGGCACTTCAATGTTTTTTAAACTTATTTGAACTCCGGACTTCTTTTGTGTTCAGTATGCAGCATTCAAAGCGACGTCATCAATTTCCAACATGTTCTGACATCAGTTGTTGTTTTTCGGTCATTTACCTAATTGTTTAGAGAGCTAAATGACCGTGAAATTGAAAATCACTACAAAATGAATTCTGAAAATGTTGAAACTTGGCATGGTATCATCATTTCACCCGCATAGCATGTGCGAAAGAGCAGAGAGAGTCATGGCAAAAACTGGACGCACTTCGTGTACAAACTGGACAAACTCTTTCGGAGTATCAGGGTTTCGGATGAGAACTCATCTGTTACACGGCCACTTCAATGTTTTTTAAATTTATTTGAACTCCGGACTTCTTTTGTGTTCAGTATGCAGCATTAAAAGCGACGTCATCAATTTCCAACATGTTCTGACATCATTTGTTGTTTTTCGGTCATTTACCTAATTGTTTAGAGACCTAAATTTTCGTGAAATTGAATATCACTAAAAATGAATTCTGAAAATGTTGAAACTTGGCATGGTATCATCATTTCACCCGCATAGCATGTGTGAAAGAGTAGAGAGGGTCACGGCAAAAACTGGACGCACTTCGTGTACAAACTTGACAAACTCTTTCGAGTATCAGCGTTTCGGACGAGAACTCATCTGTTACAGGGCCACTTCAATGTTTTTTAAACTTATTTGAACTCCGGACTTCTTTTGTGTTCAGTATGCAGCATTCAAAGCAACGTCATCAATTTCCAACATGTTCTAACATCATTTGTTGTTTTTCAGTCATTTACCTAATTGTTTAGAGAGCTAAATGACCAAGAAATTGAAAATCACTACAAAATGAATTCTGAAAATGTTGAAACTTGGCATGGTATCATCATTTCACCCGCATAGCATGTGCCAAAGAGTAGAGAGGGTCACGACAAAAACTGGACGCACTTCGTGTACAAACTGGACAAACTCTTTCGGAGTATCAGGGTTTCGGACGAGAACTCATCTGTTACACGGGCACTTCAATGTTTTTTAAACTTATTTGAACTCCGGACTTCTTTTGTGTTCAGTATGCAGCATTCAAAGCGACGTCATCAATTTCCAACATGTTCTGACATCATTTGTTGTTTTTCGGTCATTTACCTAATTGTTTAGAGAGCTAAATGACCGTGAAATTGAAAAGCACTACAAAATGAATTCTGAAAATGTTGAAACTTGGCATGGTATCATCATTTCACCCGCATAGCATGTGCGAAAGAGTAGAGAGGGTCACGGCAAAAACTGGACGCACTTCGTGTACAAACTGGACAAACTCTTTCGGAGTATCAGGGTTTCGGACGAGAACTCATCTGTTACACGGCCACTTCAATGTTTTTTAAATTTATTTGAACTCCGGACTTCTTTTGTGTTCAGTATGCAGCATTCAAAGCAACGTCATCAATTTCCAACATGTTCTGACATCATTTGTTGTTTTTCGGTCATTTACCTAATTGTTTAGAGAGCTAAATTTCCGTGAAATTGAAAATCACTACAAAATGAATTCTGAAAATGTTCAAACTTGGCATGGTATTATCATTTCACCCGCATAGCATGTGCGAAAGAGTAGAGAGGGTCACGGAAAAAACTAGACGCACTTCGTGTACAGACTGGACAAACTCTTTCGGAGTATCAGGGTTTTGGACAAGAACTCATCTGTTACATGGCCACTTCAATGTTTTTGAAATTTGTTTGAACTCCGGAATTCTTTTGTGTTCAGTATGCAGCACTCAAAGCGACGCCATCAATTTCCAACATATTCTGACATCATTTATTGTTTTTCAGTCATTTACCTAATTGTTTTGAGAGCTAAATGATAGCGAAATTGAAAATCACTACAAAATGAATTCTGAAAAAGTTGAAACCTGGCATGGTATCATCATTTCACCCGCATAGCATGTACGAAAGAGTAGAGAGGGTCACGGCAAAAACTGGACGCACTTCGTGTACAAACTCGACAAACTCTTTCGGAGTATCAGGGTTTCAGACAAGAACTCATCTGTTACACGGGCACTTCAATGTTTTTTAAACTTATTTGAACTATGGACTTCTTTTGTGTTCAGTATGCAGCATTCAAAGCGACGTCATCAATTTCCAACATGTTCTGACATCATTTGTTGTTTTTCGGTCATTTACCTAATTGTTTAGAGAGCTAAATGACCGTGAAATTGAAAATCACTACAAAATGAATTCTGAAAATGTTGAAACTTGGCATGGTATCATCATTTCACCCGCATAGCATGTGTGAAAGAGTAGAGAGGGTCACGGCAAAAACTGGACGCACTTCGTGTACAAACTGGACAAACTATTTCGGAGTATCAGGGTTTCGGACGAGAACTCATCTGTTACACGGCCACTTCAATGTTTTTTAAATTTATTTGAACTCCGAACTTCTTTTGTGTTCAGTATGCAGCATTCAAAGCGACGTCATCAATTTCCAACATGTTCTGACATCATTTGTTGTTTTTCGGTCATTTACCTAATTGTTTAGAGAGCTAAATGATCGTGAAATTGAAAATCACTACAAAATGAATTCTGAAAAAGTTGAAACTTGGCATGGTATCATCATTTCACCCGCATAGCATGTACGAAAGAGTAGAGAGGGTCACGGCAAAAATTGGACGCACTTCGTCTACAAACTGGATAAACTCTTTCGGAGTATCAGGGTTTCGGACGAGAACTCATCTCTTACACGGGCACTTCAATGTTTTTTAAACTTATTTGAACTCCGGACTTCTTTTGTGTTCAGTATGCAGCATTCAAAGCGACGTCATCAATTTCCAACATGTTCTGACATCATTTGTTGTTTTTCAGTCATTTACCTAATTGTTTAGAGAGCTAAATGACCAAGAAATTGAAAATCACTACAAAATGAATTCTGAAAATGTTGAAAGTTGGCATGTTATCATCATTTCACCCGCATAGCATGTGCGAAAGAGTAGAGAGGGTCACGACAAAAACTGGACGCACTTCGTGTACAAACTGGACAAACTCTTTCGGAGTATCAAGGTTTCGGACGAGAACTCATCTGTTACACGGGCACTTCAATGTTTTTTAAACTTATTTGAACTCCGGACTTCTTTTGTGTTCAGTATGCAGCATTCAAAGCGACGTCATCAATTTCCAACATGTTCTGACATCATTTGTTGTTTTTCAGTCATTTACCTAATTGTTTAGAGAGCTAAATGACCAAGAAATTGAAAATCACTACAAAATGAATTCTGAAAATGTTGAAAGTTGGCATGGTATTATCATTTCACCCGCATAGCATGTGCGAAAGAGTAGAGAGGGTCACGGAAAAAACTAGACGCACTTCGTGTACAGACTGGACAAACTCTTTCGGAGTATCAGGGTTTTGGACAAGAACTCATCTGTTACATGGCCACTTCAATGTTTTTGAAATTTGTTTGAACTCCGGAATTCTTTTGTGTTCAGTATGCAGCACTCAAAGCGACGCCATCAATTTCCAACATATTCTGACATCATTTATTGTTTTTCAGTCATTTACCTAATTGTTTTGAGAGCTAAATGATAGTGAAATTGAAAATCACTACAAAATGAATTCTGAAAAAGTTGAAACCTGGCATGGTATCATCATTTCACCCGCATAGCATGTACGAAAGAGTAGAGAGGGTCACGGCAAAAACTAGACGCACTTCGTGTACAAACTCGACAAACTCTTTCGGAGTATCAGGGTTTCAGACAAGAACTCATCTGTTACACGGGCACTTCAATGTTTTTTAAACTTATTTGAACTATGGACTTCTTTTGTGTTCAGTATGCAGCATTCAAAGCGACGTCATCAATTTCCAACATGTTCTGACATCATTTGTTGTTTTTCGGTCATTTACCTAATTGTTTAGAGAGCTAAATGACCGTGAAATTGAAAATCACTACAAAATGAATTCTGAAAATGTTGAAACTTGGCATGGTATCATCATTTCACCCGCATAGCATGTGTGAAAGAGTAGAGAGGGTCACGGCAAAAACTGGACGCACTTCGTGTACAAACTGGACAAACTATTTCGGAGTATCAGGGTTTCGGACGAGAACTCATCTGTTACACGGCCACTTCAATGTTTTTTAAATTTATTTGAACTCCGAACTTCTTTTGTGTTCAGTATGCAGCATTCAAAGTGACGTCATCAATTTCCAACATGTTCTGACATCATTTGTTGTTTTTCCGTCATTTACCTAATTGTTTAGAGAGCTAAATGATCGTGAAATTGAAAATCACTACAAAATGAATTCTGAAAAAGTTGAAACTTGGCATGGTATCATCATTTCACCCGCATAGCATGTGCGAAAGAGTAGAGAGGGTCACGGCAAAAATTGGACGCACTTCGTGTACAAACTGGATAAACTCTTTCGGAGTATCAGGGTTTCGGACGAGAACTCATCTCTTACACGGGCACTTCAATGTTTTTTAAACTTATTTGAACTCCGGACTTCTTTTGTGTTCAGTATGCAGCATTCAAAGCGACGTCATCAATTTCCAACATGTTCTGACATCATTTGTTGTTTTTCAGTCATTTACCTAATTGTTTAGAGAGCTAAATGACCAAGAAATTGAAAATCACTACAAAATGAATTCTGAAAATGTTGAAAGTTGGCATGTTATCATCATTTCACCCGCATAGCATGTGCGAAAGAGTAGAGAGGGTCACGACAAAAACTGGACGCACTTCGTGTACAAACTGGACAAACTCTTTCGGAGTATCAAGGTTTCGGACGAGAACTCATCTGTTACACGGGCACTTCAATGTTTTTTAAACTTATTTGAACTCCGGACTTCTTTTGTGTTCAGTATGCAGCATTCAAAGCGACGTCATCAATTTCCAACATGTTCTGACATCATTTGTTGTTTTTCAGTCATTTACCTAATTGTTTAGAGAGCTAAATGACCAAGAAATTGAAAATCACTACAAAATGAATTCTGAAAATGTTGAAAGTTGGCATGGTATTATCATTTCACCCGCATAGCATGTGCGAAAGAGTAGAGAGGGTCACGGAAAAAACTAGACGCACTTCGTGTACAGACTGGACAAACTCTTTCGGAGTATCAGGGTTTTGGACAAGAACTCATCTGTTACATGGCCACTTCAATGTTTTTGAAATTTGTTTGAACTCCGGAATTCTTTTGTGTTCAGTATGCAGCACTCAAAGCGACGCCATCAATTTCCAACATATTCTGACATCATTTATTGTTTTTCAGTCATTTACCTAATTGTTTTGAGAGCTAAATGATAGCGAAATTGAAAATCACTACAAAATGAATTCTGAAAAAGTTGAAACCTGGCATGGTATCATCATTTCACCCGCATAGCATGTACGAAAGAGTAGAGAGGGTCACGGCAAAAACTGGACGCACTTCGTGTACAAACTCGACAAACTCTTTCGGAGTATCAGGGTTTCAGACAAGAACTCATCTGTTACACGGGCACTTCAATGTTTTTTAAACTTATTTGAACTATGGACTTCTTTTGTGTTCAGTATGCAGCATTCAAAGCGACGTCATCAATTTCCAACATGTTCTGACATCATTTGTTGTTTTTCGGTCATTTACCTAATTGTTTAGAGAGCTAAATGACCGTGAAATTGAAAATCACTACAAAATGAATTCTGAAAATGTTGAAACTTGGCATGGTATCATCATTTCACCCGCATAGCATGTGTGAAAGAGTAGAGAGGGTCACGGCAAAAACTGGACGCACTTCGTGTACAAACTGGATAAACTATTTCGGAGTATCAGGGTTTCGGACGAGAACTCATCTCTTACACGGGCACTTCAATGTTTTTTAAACTTATTTGAACTCCGGACTTCTTTTGTGTTCAGTATGCAGCATTCAAAGCGACGTCATCAATTTCCAACATGTTCTGACATCATTTGTTGTTTTTCGGTCATTTACCTAATTGTTTAGAGAGCTAAATGATCGTGAAATTGAAAATCACTACAAAATGAATTCTGAAAAAGTTGAAACTTGGCATGGTATCATCATTTCACCCGCATAGCATGTACGAAAGAGTAGAGAGGGTCACGGCAAAAATTGGACGCACTTCGTGTACAAACTGGATAAACTCTTTCGGAGTATCAGGGTTTCGGACGAGAACTCATCTCTTACACGGGCACTTCAATGTTTTTTAAACTTATTTGAACTCCGGACTTCTTTTGTGTTCAGTATGCAGCATTCAAAGCGACGTCATCAATTTCCAACATGTTCTGACATCATTTGTTGTTTTTCAGTCATTTACCTAATTGTTTAGAGAGCTAAATGACCAAGAAATTGAAAATCACTACAAAATGAATTCTGAAAATGTTGAAAGTTGGCATGGTATCATCATTTCACCCGCATAGCATGTGCGAATGAGTAGAGAGGGTCACAGCAAAAACTGGACGCACTTCGTGTACAAACTGGACAAACTCTTTCGGAGTATCAGGGTTTCGGACGAGAACTCATCTGTTACACGGGCACTTCAATGTTTTTTAAACTTATTTGAACTCCGGACTTCTTTTGTGTTCAGTATGCAGCATTCAAAGCGACGTCATCAATTTCCAACATGTTCTGACATCAGTTGTTGTTTTTCGGTCATTTACCTAATTGTTTAGAGAGCTAAATGACCGTGAAATTGAAAATCACTACAAAATGAATTCTGAAAATGTTGAAACTTGGCATGGTATCATCATTTCACCCGCATAGCATGTGCGAAAGAGCAGAGAGAGTCATGGCAAAAACTGGACGCACTTCGTGTACAAACTGGACAAACTCTTTCGGAGTATCAGGGTTTCGGATGAGAACTCATCTGTTACACGGCCACTTCAATGTTTTTTAAATTTATTTGAACTCCGGACTTCTTTTGTGTTTAGTATGCAGCATTCAAAGCAACGTCATCAATTTCCAACATGTTCTGACATCATTTGTTGTTTTTCGGTCATTTACCTAATTGTTTAGAGAGCTAAATTTTCGTGAAATTGAAAATCACTAAAAATGAATTCTGAAAATGTTCAAACTTGGCATGGTATCATCATTTCACCCGCATAGCATGTGTGAAAGAGTACAGAGGGTCACGGCAAAAACTGGACGCACTTCGTGTACAAACTGGACAAACTCTTTCGGAGTATCAGGGTTTTGGACGAGAACTCATCTTTTACACGGGCACTTCAATGTTTTTTAAACTTATTTGAACTCCGGACTTCTTTTGTGTTTAGTATGCAGCATTCAAAGCGACGTCATCAATTTCCAACATGTTCTGACATCATTTGTTGTTTTTCGGTCAGTTACCTAATTGTTTAGAGAGCTAAATGACCGTGAAATTGAAAAGCACGACAAAATGAATTCTGAAAATGTTGAAACTTGGCATGGTATCATCATTTCACCCGCATAGCATGTGAGAAAGAGTAGAGAGGGTCACGGCAAAAACTGGACGCACTTCGTGTACAAACTGGACAAACTCTTTCGGAGTATCAGGGTTTCGGACGAGAACTCATCTGTTACACGGCCACTTCAATGTTTTTTAAATTTATTTGAACTCCGGACTTCTTTTGTGTTCAGTATGCAGCATTCAAAGCAACGTCATCAATTTCCAACATGTTCTGACATCATTTGTTGTTTTTCGGTCATTTACCTAATTGTTTAGAGAGCTAAATTTTCGTGAAATTGAAAATCACTAAAAATGAATTCTGAAAATGTTCAAACTTGGCATCGTATCATCATTTCACCCGCATAGCATGTGTGAAAGAGTACAGAGGGTCACGGCAAAAACTGGACGCACTTCGTGTACAAACTGGACAAACTCTTTCGGAGTATCAGGGTTTCGGACGAGAACTCATCTGTTACACGGCCACTTCAATGTTTTTTAAACTTATTTGAACTACGGACTTCTTTTGTGTTCAGTATGCAGCATTCAAAGCGACGTCATCAATTTCCAACATGTTCTGACATCATTTGTTGTTTTTCAGTCATTTACCTAATTGTTTAGAGAGCTAAATGACCAAGAAATTGAAAATCACTACAAAATGAATTCTGAAAATGTTGAAACTTGGCATGGTATCATCATTTCACCCGCATAGCATGTGCGAAAGAGTAGAGAGGGTCACGACAAAAACTGGACGCACTTCGTGTACAAACTGGACAAACTCTTTCGGAGTATCAGGGTTTTGGACGAGAACTCATCTTTTACACGGGCACTTCAATGTTTTCTAAACTTATTTGAACTCCGGACTTCTTTTGTGTTCAGTATGCAGCATTCAAAGCGACGTCATCAATTTCCAACATGTTCTGACATCATTTGTTGTTTTTCGGTCTTTTACCTAATTGTTTAGAGAGCTAAATGACCGTGAAATTCAAAAGCACTACAAAATGAATTCTGAAAATGTTGAAACTTGGCATGGTATCATCATTTCACCCGCATAGCATGTGCGAAAGAGTAGAGAGGGTCACGACAAAAACTGGACGCACTTCGTGTACAAACTGGACAAACTCTTTCGGAGTATCAGGGTTTTGGACGAGAACTCATCTTTTACACGGGCACTTCAATGTTTTTTAAACTTATTTGAACTCCGGACTTCTTTTGTGTTCAGTATGCAGCATTCAAAGCGACGTCATCAATTTCCAACATGTTCTGACATCATTTGTTGTTTTTCGGTCATTTACCTAATTGTTTAGAGAGCTAAATGACCGTGAAATTGAAAAGCACTACAAAATGAATTCTGAAAATGTTGAAACTTGGCATGGTATCATCATTTCACCCGCATAGCATGTGAGAAAGAGTAGAGAGGGTCACGGCAAAAACTGGACGCACTTCGTGTACAAACTGGACAAACTCTTTCGGAGTATCAGGGTTTCGGACGAGAACTCATCTGTTACACGGCCACTTCAATGTTTTTTAAATTTATTTGAACTCTGGACTTCTTTTGTGTTCAGTATGCAGCATTCAAAGCAACGTCATCAATTTCCAACATGTTCTGACATCATTTGTTGTTTTTCGGTCATTTACCTAATTGTTTAGAGAGCTAAATTTTCGTGAAATTGAAAATCACTAAAAATGAATTCTGAAAATGTTCAAACTTGGCATGGTATCATCATTTCACCCGCATAGCATGTGTGAAAGAGTACAGAGGGTCACGGCAAAAACTGGACGCACTTCGTGTACAAACTGGACAAACTCTTTCGGAGTATCAGGGTTTCGGACGAGAACTCATCTGTTACACGGCCACTTCAATGTTTTTTAAACTTATTTGAACTACGGACTTCTTTTGTGTTCAGTATGCAGCATTCAAAGCGACGTCATCAATTTCCAACATGTTCTGACATCATTTGTTGTTTTTCAGTCATTTACCTAATTGTTTAGAGAGCTAAATGACCAAGAAATTGAAAATCACTACAAAATGAATTCTGAAAATGTTGAAACTTGGCATGGTATCATCATTTCACCCGCATAGCATGTGTGAAAGAGCAGAGAGAGTCATGGCAAAAACTGGACGCACTTCGTGTACAAACTGGACAAACTCTTTCGGAGTATCAGGGTTTTGGACGAGAACTCATCTTTTACACGGGCACTTCAATGTTTTTTAAACTTATTTGAACTCCGGACTTCTTTTGTGTTTAGTATGCAGCATTCAAAGCGACGTCATCAATTTCCAACATGTTCTGACATCATTTGTTGTTTTTCGGTCAGTTACCTAATTGTTTAGAGAGCTAAATGACCGTGAAATTGAAAAGCACGACAAAATGAATTCTGAAAATGTTGAAACTTGGCATGGTATCATCATTTCACCCGCATAGCATGTGAGAAAGAGTAGAGAGGGTCACGGCAAAAACTGGACGCACTTCGTGTACAAACTGGACAAACTCTTTCGGAGTATCAGGGTTTCGGACGAGAACTCATCTGTTACACGGCCACTTCAATGTTTTTTAAATTTATTTGAACTCCGGACTTCTTTTGTGTTCAGTATGCAGCATTCAAAGCAACGTCATCAATTTCCAACATGTTCTGACATCATTTGTTGTTTTTCGGTCATTTACCTAATTGTTTAGAGAGCTAAATTTTCGTGAAATTGAAAATCACTAAAAATGAATTCTGAAAATGTTCAAACTTGGCATCGTATCATCATTTCACCCGCATAGCATGTGTGAAAGAGTACAGAGGGTCACGGCAAAAACTGGACGCACTTCGTGTACAAACTGGACAAACTCTTTCGGAGTATCAGGGTTTCGGACGAGAACTCATCTGTTACACGGCCACTTCAATGTTTTTTAAACTTATTTGAACTACGGACTTCTTTTGTGTTCAGTATGCAGCATTCAAAGCGACGTCATCAATTTCCAACATGTTCTGACATCATTTGTTGTTTTTCAGTCATTTACCTAATTGTTTAGAGAGCTAAATGACCAAGAAATTGAAAATCACTACAAAATGAATTCTGAAAATGTTGAAACTTGGCATGGTATCATCATTTCACCCGCATAGCATGTGCGAAAGAGTAGAGAGGGTCACGACAAAAACTGGACGCACTTCGTGTACAAACTGGACAAACTCTTTCGGAGTATCAGGGTTTTGGACGAGAACTCATCTTTTACACGGGCACTTCAATGTTTTCTAAACTTATTTGAACTCCGGACTTCTTTTGTGTTCAGTATGCAGCATTCAAAGCGACGTCATCAATTTCCAACATGTTCTGACATCATTTGTTGTTTTTCGGTCTTTTACCTAATTGTTTAGAGAGCTAAATGACCGTGAAATTCAAAAGCACTACAAAATGAATTCTGAAAATGTTGAAACTTGGCATGGTATCATCATTTCACCCGCATAGCATGTGCGAAAGAGTAGAGAGGGTCACGACAAAAACTGGACGCACTTCGTGTACAAACTGGACAAACTCTTTCGGAGTATCAGGGTTTTGGACGAGAACTCATCTTTTACACGGGCACTTCAATGTTTTTTAAACTTATTTGAACTCCGGACTTCTTTTGTGTTCAGTATGCAGCATTCAAAGCGACGTCATCAATTTCCAACATGTTCTGACATCATTTGTTGTTTTTCGGTCATTTACCTAATTGTTTAGAGAGCTAAATGACCGTGAAATTGAAAAGCACTACAAAATGAATTCTGAAAATGTTGAAACTTGGCATGGTATCATCATTTCACCCGCATAGCATGTGAGAAAGAGTAGAGAGGGTCACGGCAAAAACTGGACGCACTTCGTGTACAAACTGGACAAACTCTTTCGGAGTATCAGGGTTTCGGACGAGAACTCATCTGTTACACGGCCACTTCAATGTTTTTTAAATTTATTTGAACTCTGGACTTCTTTTGTGTTCAGTATGCAGCATTCAAAGCAACGTCATCAATTTCCAACATGTTCTGACATCATTTGTTGTTTTTCGGTCATTTACCTAATTGTTTAGAGAGCTAAATTTTCGTGAAATTGAAAATCACTAAAAATGAATTCTGAAAATGTTCAAACTTGGCATGGTATCATCATTTCACCCGCATAGCATGTGTGAAAGAGTACAGAGGGTCACGGCAAAAACTGGACGCACTTCGTGTACAAACTGGACAAACTCTTTCGGAGTATCAGGGTTTCGGACGAGAACTCATCTGTTACACGGCCACTTCAATGTTTTTTAAACTTATTTGAACTACGGACTTCTTTTGTGTTCAGTATGCAGCATTCAAAGCGACGTCATCAATTTCCAACATGTTCTGACATCATTTGTTGTTTTTCAGTCATTTACCTAATTGTTTAGAGAGCTAAATGACCAAGAAATTGAAAATCACTACAAAATGAATTCTGAAAATGTTGAAACTTGGCATGGTATCATCATTTCACCCGCATAGCATGTGCGAAAGAGTAGAGAGGGTCACGACAAAAACTGGACGCACTTCGTGTACAAACTGGACAAACTCTTTCGGAGTATCAGGGTTTTGGACGAGAACTCATCTTTTACACGGGCACTTCAATGTTTTTTAAACTTATTTGAACTCCGGACTTCTTTTGTGTTCAGTATGCAGCATTCAAAGCGACGTCATCAATTTCCAACATGTTCTGACATCATTTGTTGTTTTTCGGTCTTTTACCTAATTGTTTAGAGAGCTAAATGACCGTGAAATTCAAAAGCACTACCAAATGAATTCTGAAAATGTTGAAACTTGGCATGGTATCATCATTTCACCCGCATAGCATGTGCGAAAGAGTAGAGAGGGTCACGACAAAAACTGGACGCACTTCATGTACAAACTGGACAAACTCTTTCGGAGTATCAGGGTTTTGGACGAGAACTCATCTTTTACACGGGCACTTCAATGTTTTTTAAACTTATTTGAACTCCGGACTTCTTTTGTGTTCAGTATGCAGCATTCAAAGCGACGTCATCAATTTCCAACATGTTCTGACATCATTTGTTGTTTTTCGGTCATTTACCTAATTGTTTAGAGAGCTAAATGACCGTGAAATTGAAAAGCACTACAAAATGAATTCTGAAAATGTTGAAACTTGGCATGGTATCATCATTTCACCCGCATAGCATGTGAGAAAGAGTAGAGAGGGTCACGGCAAAAACTGGACGCACTTCGTGTACAAACTGGACAAACTCTTTCGGAGTATCAGGGTTTCGGACGAGAACTCATCTGTTACACGGCCACTTCAATGTTTTTTAAATTTATTTGAACTCCGGACTTCTTTTGTGTTCAGTATGCAGCATTCAAAGCAACGTCATCAATTTCCAACATGTTCTGACATCATTTGTTGTTTTTCGGTCATTTACCTAATTGTTTAGAGAGCTAAATTTTCGTGAAATTGAAAATCACTAAAAATGAATTCTGAAAATGTTCAAACTTGGCATGGTATCATCATTTCACCCGCATAGCATGTGTGAAAGAGTACAGAGGGTCACGGCAAAAACTGGACGCACTTCGTGTACAAACTGGACAAACTCTTTCGGAGTATCAGGGTTTCGGACGAGAACTCATCTGTTACACGGCCACTTCAATGTTTTTTAAACTTATTTGAACTACGGACTTCTTTTGTGTTCAGTATGCAGCATTCAAAGCGACGTCATCAATTTCCAACATGTTCTGACATCATTTGTTGTTTTTCAGTCATTTACCTAATTGTTTAGAGAGCTAAATGACCAAGAAATTGAAAATCACTACAAAATGAATTCTGAAAATGTTGAAACTTGGCATGGTATCATCATTTCACCCGCATAGCATGTGCGAAAGAGTAGAGAGGGTCACGACAAAAACTGGACGCACTTCGTGTACAAACTGGACAAACTCTTTCGGAGTATCAGGGTTTTGGACGAGAACTCATCTTTTACACGGGCACTTCAATGTTTTTTAAACTTATTTGAACTCCGGACTTCTTTTGTGTTCAGTATGCAGCATTCAAAGCGACGTCATCAATTTCCAACATGTTCTGACATCATTTGTTGTTTTTCGGTCTTTTACCTAATTGTTTAGAGAGCTAAATGACCGTGAAATTCAAAAGCACTACAAAATGAATTCTGAAAATGTTGAAACTTGGCATGGTATCATCATTTCACCCGCATAGCATGTGCGAAAGAGTAGAGAGGGTCACGGCAAAAACTGGACGCACTTCGTGTACAAACTGGACAAACTCTTTCGGAGTATCAAGGTTTCGGACGAGAACTCATTTGTTACACGGCCACTTCAATGTTTTTTAAATTTATTTGAACTCCGGACTTCTTTTGTGTTCAGTATGCAGCATTCAAAGCGACGTCATCAATTTCCAACATGTTCTGACATCATTTGTTGTTTTTCGGTCATTTACCTAATTGTTTAGAGAGCTAAATTTTCGTGAAATTGAAAATCACTAAAAAGGAATTCTGAAAATGTTGAAACTTGGCATGGTATCATCATTTCACCCGCATAGCATGTGTGAAAGAGTAGAGAGGGTCACGGCAAAAACTGGACGCACTTCGTGTACAAACTGGACAAACTATTTCGGAGTATCAGGGTTTCGGACGAGAACTCATCTGTTACACGGCCACTTCAATGTTTTTTAAACTTATTTGAACTCCGGACTTCTTTTGTGTTCAGTATGCAGCATTCAAAGCGACGTCATCAATTTCCAACATGGTCTGACATCATTTGTTGTTTTTCAGTCATTTACCTAATTGTTTGGAGAGCTAAATGACCAAGAAATTGAAAATCACTACAAAATGAATTCTGAAAATGTTGAAACTTGGCATGGTATCATCATTTCACCCGCATAGCATGTGCGAAAGAGTAGAGAGGGTCACGACAAAAACTAGACGCACTTCGTGTACAAACTGGACAAACTCTTTCGGAGTATCAGGGTTTTGGACGAGAACTCATCTTTTACACGGGCACTTCAATGTTTTTTAAACTTATTTGAACTCCGGACTTCTTTTGTGTTAAGTATGCAGCATTCAAAGCGACGTCATCAATTTCCAACATGGTCTGACATCATTTGTTGTTTTTCAGTCATTTACCTAATTGTTTGGAGAGCTAAATGACCAAGAAATTGAAAATCACTAAAAAGGAATTCTGAAAATGTTGAAACTTGGCATGGTATCATCATTTCACCCGCATAGCATGTGTGAAAGAGTAGAGAGGGTCACGACAAAAACTGGACGCACTTCGTGTACAAACTGGACAAACTCTTTCGGAGTATCAGGGTTTTGGACGAGAACTCATCTTTTACACGGGCACTTCAATGTTTTTTAAACTTATTTGAACTCCGGACTTCTTTTGTGTTCAGTATGCAGCATTCAAAGCGACATCATCAATTTCCAACATGTTCTGACATCATTTGTTGTTTTTCGGTCTTTTACCTAATTGTTTAGAGAGCTAAATGACCGTGAAATTCAAAAGCACTACAAAATGAATTCTGAAAATGTTGAAACTTGGCATGGTATCATCATTTCACCCGCATAGCATGTGCGAAAGAGTAGAGAGGGTCACGACAAAAACTGGACGCACTTCGTGTACAAACTGGACAAACTCTTTCGGAGTATCAGGGTTTTGGACGAGAACTCATCTTTTACACGGGCACTTCAATGTTTTTTAAACTTATTTGAACTCCGGACTTCTTTTGTGTTCAGTATGCAGCATTCAAAGCGACGTCATCAATTTCCAACATGTTCTGACATCATTTGTTGTTTTTCGGTCTTTTACCTAATTGTTTAGAGAGCGAAATGACCGTGAAATTCAAAAGCACTACAAAATGAATTCTGAAAATTTTGAAACTTGGCATGGTATCATCATTTCACCCGCATAGCATGTGCGAAAGAGTAGAGAGGGTCACGGCAAAAACTGGACGCACTTCGTGTACAAACTGGACAAACTCTTTCGGAGTATCAGGGTTTCGGACGAGAACTCATCTGTTACACGGCCACTTCAATGTTTTTTAAATTTATTTGAACTCTGGACTTCTTTTGTGTTCAGTATGCAGCATTCAAAGCAACGTCATCAATTTCCAACATGTTCTGACATCATTTGTTGTTTTTCGGTCATTTACCTAATTGTTTAGAGAGCTAAATTTTCGTGAAATTGAAAATCACTAAAAATGAATTCTGAAAATGTTCAAACTTGGCATGGTATCATCATTTCACCCGCATAGCATGTGTGAAAGAGTACAGAGGGTCACGGCAAAAACTGGACGCACTTCGTGTACAAACTGGACAAACTCTTTCGGAGTATCAGGGTTTCGGACGAGAACTCATCTGTTACACGGCCACTTCAATGTTTTTTAAACTTATTTGAACTACGGACTTCTTTTGTGTTCAGTATGCAGCATTCAAAGCGACGTCATCAATTTCCAACATGTTCTGACATCATTTGTTGTTTTTCAGTCATTTACCTAATTGTTTAGAGAGCTAAATGACCAAGAAATTGAAAATCACTACAAAATGAATTCTGAAAATGTTGAAACTTGGCATGGTATCATCATTTCACCCGCATAGCATGTGCGAAAGAGTAGAGAGGGTCACGACAAAAACTGGACGCACTTCGTGTACAAACTGGACAAACTCTTTCGGAGCATCAGGGTTTTGGACGAGAACTCATCTTTTACACGGGCACTTCAATGTTTTTTAAACTTATTTGAACTCCGGACTTCTTTTGTGTTCAGTATGCAGCATTCAAAGCGACGTCATCAATTTCCAACATGTTCTGACATCATTGGTTGTTTTTCGGTCTTTTACCTAATTGTTTAGAGAGCTAAATGACCGTGAAATTCAAAAGCACTACAAAATGAATTCTGAAAATGTTGAAACTTGGCATGGTATCATCATTTCACCCGCATAGCATGTGCGAAAGAGTAGAGAGGGTCACGACAAAAACTGGACGCACTTCGTGTACAAACTGGACAAACTCTTTCGGAGTATCAGGGTTTTGGACGAGAACTCATCTTTTACACGGGCACTTCAATGTTTTTTAAACTTATTTGAACTCCGGACTTCTTTTGTGTTCAGTATGCAGCATTCAAAGCGACGTCATCAATTTCCAACATGTTCTGACATCATTTGTTGTTTTTCGGTCATTTACCTAATTGTTTAGAGAGCTAAATGACCGTGAAATTGAAAAGCACTACAAAATGAATTCTGAAAATGTTGAAACTTGGCATGGTATCATCATTTCACCCGCATAGCATGTGAGAAAGAGTAGAGAGGGTCACGGCAAAAACTGGACGCACTTCATGTACAAACTGGACAAACTCTTTCGGAGTATCAGGGTTTCGGACGAGAACTCATCTGTTACACGGCCACTTCAATGTTTTTTAAATTTATTTGAACTCCGGACTTCTTTTGTGTTCAGTATGCAGCATTCAAAGCAACGTCATCAATTTCCAACATGTTCTGACATCATTTGTTGTTTTTCGGTCATTTACCTAATTGTTTAGAGAGCTAAATTTTCGTGAAATTGAAAATCACTAAAAATGAATTCTGAAAATGTTCAAACTTGGCATGGTATCATCATTTCACCCGCATAGCATGTGTGAAAGAGTACAGAGGGTCACGGCAAAAACTGGACGCACCTCGTGTACAAACTGGACAAACTCTTTCGGAGTATCAGGGTTTCGGACGAGAACTCATCTGTTACACGGGCACTTCAATGTTTTTTAAACTTATTTGAACTACGGACTTCTTTTGTGTTCAGTATGCAGCATTCAAAGCGACGTCATCAATTTCCAACATGTTCTGACATCATTTGTTGTTTTTCAGTCATTTACCTAATTGTTTAGAGAGCTAAATGACCAAGAAATTGAAAATCACTACAAAATGAATTCTGAAAATGTTGAAACTTGGCATGGTATCATCATTTCACCCGCATAGCATGTGCGAAAGAGTAGAGAGGGTCACGACAAAAACTGGACGCACTTCGTGTACAAACTGGACAAACTCTTTCGGAGTATCAGGGTTTTGGACGAGAACTCATCTTTTACACGGGCACTTCAATGTTTTTTAAACTTATTTGAACTCCGGACTTCTTTTGTGTTCAGTATGCAGCATTCAAAGCGACGTCATCAATTTCCAACATGTTCTGACATCATTTGTTGTTTTTCGGTCTTTTACCTAATTGTTTAGAGAGCGAAATGACCGTGAAATTCAAAAGCACTACAAAATGAATTCTGAAAATTTTGAAACTTGGCATGGTATCATCATTTCACCCGCATAGCATGTGCGAAAGAGTAGAGAGGGTCACGGCAAAAACTGGACGCACTTCGTGTACAAACTGGACAAACTCTTTCGGAGTATCAGGGTTTCGGACGAGAACTCATCTGTTACACGGCCACTTCAATGTTTTTTAAATTTATTTGAACTCTGGACTTCTTTTGTGTTCAGTATGCAGCATTCAAAGCAACGTCATCAATTTCCAACATGTTCTGACATCATTTGTTGTTTTTCGGTCATTTACCTAATTGTTTAGAGAGCTAAATTTTCGTGAAATTGAAAATCACTAAAAATGAATTCTGAAAATGTTCAAACTTGGCATGGTATCATCATTTCACCCGCATAGCATGTGTGAAAGAGTACAGAGGGTCACGGCAAAAACTGGACGCACTTCGTGTACAAACTGGACAAACTCTTTCGGAGTATCAGGGTTTCGGACGAGAACTCATCTGTTACACGGCCACTTCAATGTTTTTTAAACTTATTTGAACTACGGACTTCTTTTGTGTTCAGTATGCAGCATTCAAAGCGACGTCATCAATTTCCAACATGTTCTGACATCATTTGTTGTTTTTCAGTCATTTACCTAATTGTTTAGAGAGCTAAATGACCAAGAAATTGAAAATCACTACAAAATGAATTCTGAAAATGTTGAAACTTGGCATGGTATCATCATTTCACCCGCATAGCATGTGCGAAAGAGTAGAGAGGGTCACGACAAAAACTGGACGCACTTCGTGTACAAACTGGACAAACTCTTTCGGAGCATCAGGGTTTTGGACGAGAACTCATCTTTTACACGGGCACTTCAATGTTTTTTAAACTTATTTGAACTCCGGACTTCTTTTGTGTTCAGTATGCAGCATTCAAAGTGACGTCATCAATTTCCAACATGTTCTGACATCATTTGTTGTTTTTCGGTCTTTTACCTAATTGTTTAGAGAGCTAAATGACCGTGAAATTCAAAAGCACTACAAAATGAATTCTGAAAATGTTGAAACTTGGCATGGTATCATCATTTCACCCGCATAGCATGTGCGAAAGAGTAGAGAGGGTCACGACAAAAACTGGACGCACTTCGTGTACAAACTGGACAAACTCTTTCGGAGTATCAGGGTTTTGGACGAGAACTCATCTTTTACACGGGCACTTCAATGTTTTTTAAACTTATTTGAACTCCGGACTTCTTTTGTGTTCAGTATGCAGCATTCAAAGCGACGTCATCAATTTCCAACATGTTCTGACATCATTTGTTGTTTTTCGGTCATTTACCTAATTGTTTAGAGAGCTAAATGACCGTGAAATTGAAAAGCACTACAAAATGAATTCTGAAAATGTTGAAACTTGGCATGGTATCATCATTTCACCCGCATAGCATGTGAGAAATAGTAGAGAGGGTCACGGCAAAAACTGGACGCACTTCATGTACAAACTGGACAAACTCTTTCGGAGTATCAGGGTTTCGGACGAGAACTCATCTGTTACACGGCCACTTCAATGTTTTTTAAATTTATTTGAACTCCGGACTTCTTTTGTGTTCAGTATGCAGCATTCAAAGCAACGTCATCAATTTCCAACATGTTCTGACATCATTTGTTGTTTTTCGGTCATTTACCTAATTGTTTAGAGAGCTAAATTTTCGTGAAATTGAAAATCACTAAAAATGAATTCTGAAAATGTTCAAACTTGGCATGGTATCATCATTTCACCCGCATAGCATGTGTGAAAGAGTACAGAGGGTCACGGCAAAAACTGGACGCACCTCGTGTACAAACTGGACAAACTCTTTCGGAGTATCAGGGTTTCGGACGAGAACTCATCTGTTACACGGGCACTTCAATGTTTTTTAAACTTATTTGAACTACGGACTTCTTTTGTGTTCAGTATGCAGCATTCAAAGCGACGTCATCAATTTCCAACATGTTCTGACATCATTTGTTGTTTTTCAGTCATTTACCTAATTGTTTAGAGAGCTAAATGACCAAGAAATTGAAAATCACTACAAAATGAATTCTGAAAATGTTGAAAGTTGGCATGTTATCATCATTTCACCCGCATAGCATGTGCGAAAGAGTAGAGAGGGTCACGACAAAAACTGGACGCACTTCGTGTACAAACTGGACAAACTCTTTCGGAGCATCAGGGTTTTGGACGAGAACTCATCTTTTACACGGGCACTTCAATGTTTTTTAAACTTATTTGAACTCCGGACTTCTTTTGTGTTCAGTATGCAGCATTCAAAGCGACGTCATCAATTTCCAACATGTTCTGACATCATTTGTTGTTTTTCGGTCTTTTACCTAATTGTTTAGAGAGCTAAATGACCGTGAAATTCAAAAGCACTACAAAATGAATTCTGAAAATGTTGAAACTTGGCATGGTATCATCATTTCACCCGCATAGCATGTGCGAAAGAGTAGAGAGGGTCACGACAAAAACTGGACGCACTTCGTGTACAAACTGGACAAACTCTTTCGGAGTATCATGGTTTTGGACGAGAACTCATCTTTTACACGGGCACTTCAATGTTTTTTAAACTTATTTGAACTCCGGACTTCTTTTGTGTTCAGTATGCAGCATTCAAAGCGACGTCATCAATTTCCAACATGTTCTGACATCATTTGTTGTTTTTCGGTCATTTACCTAATTGTTTAGAGAGCTAAATGACCGTGAAATTGAAAAGCACTACAAAATGAATTCTGAAAATGTTGAAACTTGGCATGGTATCATCATTTCACCCGCATAGCATGTGAGAAAGAGTAGAGAGGGTCACGGCAAAAACTGGACGCACTTCATGTACAAACTGGACAAACTCTTTCGGAGTATCAGGGTTTCGGACGAGAACTCATCTGTTACACGGCCACTTCAATGTTTTTTAAATTTATTTGAACTCCGGACTTCTTTTGTGTTCAGTATGCAGCATTCAAAGCAACGTCATCAATTTCCAACATGTTCTGACATCATTTGTTGTTTTTCGGTCATTTACCTAATTGTTTAGAGAGCTAAATTTTCGTGAAATTGAAAATCAAAAAAATGAATTCTGAAAATGTTCAAACTTGGCATGGTATCATCATTTCACCCGCATAGCATGTGTGAAAGAGTACAGAGGGTCACGGCAAAAACTGGACGCACCTCGTGTACAAACTGGACAAACTCTTTCGGAGTATCAGGGTTTCGGACGAGAACTCATCTGTTACACGGGCACTTCAATGTTTTTTAAACTTATTTGAACTACGGACTTCTTTTGTGTTCAGTATGCAGCATTCAAAGCGACGTCATCAATTTCCAACATGTTCTGACATCATTTGTTGTTTTTCAGTCATTTACCTAATTGTTTAGAGAGCTAAATGACCAAGAAATTGAAAATCACTACAAAATGAATTCTGAAAATGTTGAAACTTGGCATGGTATCATCATTTCACCCGCATAGCATGTGCGAAAGAGTAGAGAGGGTCACGACAAAAACTGGACGCACTTCGTGTACAAACTGGACAAACTCTTTCGGAGTATCAGGGTTTTGGACGAGAACTCATCTTTTACACGGGCACTTCAATGTTTTTTAAACTTATTTGAACTCCGGACTTCTTTTGTGTTCAGTATGCAGCATTCAAAGCGACGTCATCAATTTCCAACATGTTCTGACATCATTTGTTGTTTTTCGGTCTTTTACCTAATTGTTTAGAGAGCTAAATGACCGTGAAATTCAAAAGCACTACAAAATGAATTCTGAAAATTTTGAAACTTGGCATGGTATCATCATTTCACCCGCATAGCATGTGCGAAAGAGTAGAGAGGGTCACGGCAAAAACTGGACGCACTTCGTGTACAAACTGGACAAACTCTTTCGGAGTATCAGGGTTTCGGACGAGAACTCATCTGTTACACGGCCACTTCAATGTTTTTTAAATTTATTTGAACTCTGGACTTCTTTTGTGTTCAGTATGCAGCATTCAAAGCAACGTCATCAATTTCCAACATGTTCTGACATCATTTGTTGTTTTTCGGTCATTTACCTAATTGTTTAGAGAGCTAAATTTTCGTGAAATTGAAAATCACTAAAAATGAATTCTGAAAATGTTCAAACTTGGCATGGTATCATCATTTCACCCGCATAGCATGTGTGAAAGAGTACAGAGGGTCACGGCAAAAACTGGACGCACCTCGTGTACAAACTGGACAAACTGTTTCGGAGTATCAGGGTTTCGGACGAGAACTCATCTGTTACACGGGCACTTCAATGTTTTTTAAACTTATTTGAACTACGGACTTCTTTTGTGTTCAGTATGCAGCATTCAAAGCGACGTCATCAATTTCCAACATGTTCTGACATCATTTGTTGTTTTTCGGTCATTTACCTAATTGTTTAGAGAGCTAAATGATCGTGAAATTGAAAATCACTACAAAATGAATTCTAAAAAAGTTGAAACTTGGCATGGTATCATCATTTCACCCGCGTAGCATGTACGAAAGAGTAGAGAGGGTCACGGCAAAAACTGGACGCACTTCGTGTACAAACTGGACAAACTCTTTCGGAGTATCACGGTTTCGGACGAGAACTCATCTGTTACACGGGCACTTCAATGTTTTTTAAACTTATTTGAACTCCGGACTTCTTTTGTGTTCAGTATGCAGCATTCAAAGCGACGTCATCAATTTCCAACATGTTCTGACATCATTTGTTGTTTTTCGGTCTTTTACCTAATTGTTTAGAGAGCTAAATGACCGTGAAATTCAAAAGCACTACAAAATGAATTCTGAAAATTTTGAAACTTGGCATGGTATCATCATTTCACCCGCATAGCATGTGCGAAAGAGTAGAGAGGGTCACGGCAAAAACTGGACGCACTTCGTGTACAAACTGGACAAACTCTTTCGGAGTATCAGGGTTTCGGACGAGAACTCATCTGTTACACGGCCACTTCAATGTTTTTTAAACTTATTTGAACTACGGACTTCTTTTGTGTTCAGTATGCAGCATTCAAAGCGACGTCATCAATTTCCAACATGTTCTGACATCATTTGTTGTTTTTCAGTCATTTACCTAATTGTTTAGAGAGCTAAATGACCAAGAAATTGAAAATCACTACAAAATGAATTCTGAAAATGTTGAAACTTGGCATGGTATCATCATTTCACCCGCATAGCATGTGCGAAAGAGTAGAGAGGGTCACGACAAAAACTGGACGCACTTCGTGTACAAACTGGACAAACTCTTTCGGAGCATCAGGGTTTTGGACGAGAACTCATCTTTTACACGGGCACTTCAATGTTTTTTAAACTTATTTGAACTCCGGACTTCTTTTGTGTTCAGTATGCAGCATTCAAAGCGACGTCATCAATTTCCAACATGTTCTGACATCATTTGTTGTTTTTCGGTCTTTTACCTAATTGTTTAGAGAGCTAAATGACCGTGAAATTCAAAAGCACTACAAAATGAATTCTGAAAATGTTGAAACTTGGCATGGTATCATCATTTCACCCGCATAGCATGTGCGAAAGAGTAGAGAGGGTCACGACAAAAACTGGACGCACTTCGTGTACAAACTGGACAAACTCTTTCGGAGTATCAGGGTTTTGGACGAGAACTCATCTTTTACACGGGCACTTCAATGTTTTTTAAACTTATTTGAACTCCGGACTTCTTTTGTGTTCAGTATGCAGCATTCAAAGCGACGTCATCAATTTCCAACATGTTCTGACATCATTTGTTGTTTTTCGGTCATTTACCTAATTGTTTAGAGAGCTAAATGACCGTGAAATTGAAAAGCACTACAAAATGAATTCTGAAAATGTTGAAACTTGGCATGGTATCATCATTTCACCCGCATAGCATGTGAGAAAGAGTAGAGAGGGTCACGGCAAAAACTGGACGCACTTCATGTACAAACTGGACAAACTCTTTCGGAGTATCAGGGTTTCGGACGAGAACTCATCTGTTACACGGCCACTTCAATGTTTTTTAAATTTATTTGAACTCCGGACTTCTTTTGTGTTCAGTATGCAGCATTCAAAGCAACGTCATCAATTTCCAACATGTTCTGACATCATTTGTTGTTTTTCGGTCATTTACCTAATTGTTTAGAGAGCTAAATTTTCGTGAAATTGAAAATCACTAAAAATGAATTCTGAAAATGTTCAAACTTGGCATGGTATCATCATTTCACCCGCATAGCATGTGTGAAAGAGTACAGAGGGTCACGGCAAAAACTGGACGCACCTCGTGTACAAACTGGACAAACTCTTTCGGAGTATCAGGGTTTCGGACGAGAACTCATCTGTTACACGGGCACTTCAATGTTTTTTAAACTTATTTGAACTACGGACTTCTTTTGTGTTCAGTATGCAGCATTCAAAGCGACGTCATCAATTTCCAACATGTTCTGACATCATTTGTTGTTTTTCAGTCATTTACCTAATTGTTTAGAGAGCTAAATGACCAAGAAATTGAAAATCACTACAAAATGAATTCTGAAAATGTTGAAAGTTGGCATGTTATCATCATTTCACCCGCATAGCATGTGCGAAAGAGTAGACAGGGTCACGACAAAAACTGGACGCACTTCGTGTACAAACTGGACAAACTCTTTCGGAGCATCAGGGTTTTGGACGAGAACTCATCTTTTACACGGGCACTTCAATGTTTTTTAAACTTATTTGAACTCCGGACTTCTTTTGTGTTCAGTATGCAGCATTCAAAGCGACGTCATCAATTTCCAACATGTTCTGACATCATTTGTTGTTTTTCGGTCTTTTACCTAATTGTTTAGAGAGCTAAATGACCGTGAAATTCAAAAGCACTACAAAATGAATTCTGAAAATGTTGAAACTTGGCATGGTATCATCATTTCACCCGCATAGCATGTGCGAAAGAGTAGAGAGGGTCACGACAAAAACTGGACGCACTTCGTGTACAAACTGGACAAACTCTTTCGGAGTATCAGGGTTTTGGACGAGAACTCATCTTTTACACGGGCACTTCAATGTTTTTTAAACTTATTTGAACTCCGGACTTCTTTTGTGTTCAGTATGCAGCATTCAAAGCGACGTCATCAATTTCCAACATGTTCTGACATCATTTGTTGTTTTTCGGTCATTTACCTAATTGTTTAGAGAGCTAAATGACCGTGAAATTGAAAAGCACTACAAAATGAATTCTGAAAATGTTGAAACTTGGCATGGTATCATCATTTCACCCGCATAGCATGTGAGAAAGAGTAGAGAGGGTCACGGCAAAAACTGGACGCACTTCATGTACAAACTGGACAAACTCTTTCGGAGTATCAGGGTTTCGGACGAGAACTCATCTGTTACACGGCCACTTCAATGTTTTTTAAATTTATTTGAACTCCGGACTTCTTTTGTGTTCAGTATGCAGCATTCAAAGCAACGTCATCAATTTCCAACATGTTCTGACATCATTTGTTGTTTTTCGGTCATTTACCTAATTGTTTAGAGAGCTAAATTTTCGTGAAATTGAAAATCACTAAAAATGAATTCTGAAAATGTTCAAACTTGGCATGGTATCATCATTTCACCCGCATAGCATGTGTGAAAGAGTACAGAGGGTCACGGCAAAAACTGGACGCACCTCGTGTACAAACTGGACAAACTCTTTCGGAGTATCAGGGTTTCGGACGAGAACTCATCTGTTACACGGGCACTTCAATGTTTTTTAAACTTATTTGAACTACGGACTTCTTTTGTGTTCAGTATGCAGCATTCAAAGCGACGTCATCAATTTCCAACATGTTCTGACATCATTTGTTGTTTTTCAGTCATTTACCTAATTGTTTAGAGAGCTAAATGACCAAGAAATTGAAAATCACTACAAAATGAATTCTGAAAATGTTGAAACTTGGCATGGTATCATCATTTCACCCGCATAGCATGTGCGAAAGAGTAGAGAGGGTCACGACAAAAACTGGACGCACTTCGTGTACAAACTGGACAAACTCTTTCGGAGTATCAGGGTTTTGGACGAGAACTCATCTTTTACACGGGCACTTCAATGTTTTTTAAACTTATTTGAACTCCGGACTTCTTTTGTGTTCAGTATGCAGCATTCAAAGCGACGTCATCAATTTCCAACATGTTCTGACATCATTTGTTGTTTTTCGGTCTTTTACCTAATTGTTTAGAGAGCTAAATGACCGTGAAATTCAAAAGCACTACAAAATGAATTCTGAAAATTTTGAAACTTGGCATGGTATCATCATTTCACCCGCATAGCATGTGCGAAAGAGTAGAGAGGGTCACGGCAAAAACTGGACGCACTTCGTGTACAAACTGGACAAACTCTTTCGGAGTATCAGGGTTTCGGACGAGAACTCATCTGTTACACGGCCACTTCAATGTTTTTTAAATTTATTTGAACTCTGGACTTCTTTTGTGTTCAGTATGCAGCATTCAAAGCAACGTCATCAATTTCCAACATGTTCTGACATCATTTGTTGTTTTTCGGTCATTTACCTAATTGTTTAGAGAGCTAAATTTTCGTGAAATTGAAAATCACTAAAAATGAATTCTGAAAATGTTCAAACTTGGCATGGTATCATCATTTCACCCGCATAGCATGTGTGAAAGAGTACAGAGGGTCACGGCAAAAACTGGACGCACCTCGTGTACAAACTGGACAAACTCTTTCGGAGTATCAGGGTTTCGGACGAGAACTCATCTGTTACACGGGCACTTCAATGTTTTTTAAACTTATTTGAACTACGGACTTCTTTTGTGTTCAGTATGCAGCATTCAAAGCGACGTCATCAATTTCCAACATGTTCTGACATCATTTGTTGTTTTTCGGTCATTTACCTAATTGTTTAGAGAGCTAAATGATCGTGAAATTGAAAATCACTACAAAATGAATTCTAAAAAAGTTGAAACTTGGCATGGTATCATCATTTCACCCGCGTAGCATGTACGAAAGAGTAGAGAGGGTCACGGCAAAAACTGGACGCACTTCGTGTACAAACTGGACAAACTCTTTCGGAGTATCACGGTTTCGGACGAGAACTCATCTGTTACACGGGCACTTCAATGTTTTTTAAACTTATTTGAACTCCGGACTTCTTTTGTGTTCAGTATGCAGCATTCAAAGCGACGTCATCAATTTCCAACATGTTCTGACATCATTTGTTGTTTTTCGGTCTTTTACCTAATTGTTTAGAGAGCTAAATGACCGTGAAATTCAAAAGCACTACAAAATGAATTCTGAAAATTTTGAAACTTGGCATGGTATCATCATTTCACCCGCATAGCATGTGCGAAAGAGTAGAGAGGGTCACGGCAAAAACTGGACGCACTTCGTGTACAAACTGGACAAACTCTTTCGGAGTATCAGGGTTTCGGACGAGAACTCATCTGTTACACGGCCACTTCAATGTTTTTTAAATTTATTTGAACTCTGGACTTCTTTTGTGTTCAGTATGCAGCATTCAAAGCAACGTCATCAATTTCCAACATGTTCTGACATCATTTGTTGTTTTTCGGTCATTTACCTAATTGTTTAGAGAGCTAAATTTTCGTGAAATTGAAAATCACTAAAAATGAATTCTGAAAATGTTCAAACTTGGCATGGTATCATCATTTCACCCGCATAGCATGTGTGAAAGAGTACAGAGGGTCACGGCAAAAACTGGACGCACCTCGTGTACAAACTGGACAAACTCTTTCGGAGTATCAGGGTTTCGGACGAGAACTCATCTGTTACACGGGCACTTCAATGTTTTTTAAACTTATTTGAACTACGGACTTCTTTTGTGTTCAGTATGCAGCATTCAAAGCGACGTCATCAATTTCCAACATGTTCTGACATCATTTGTTGTTTTTCAGTCATTTACCTAATTGTTTAGAGAGCTAAATGACCAAGAAATTGAAAATCACTACAAAATGAATTCTGAAAATGTTGAAACTTGGCATGGTATCATCATTTCACCCGCATAGCATGTGCGAAAGAGTAGAGAGGGTCACGACAAAAACTGGACGCACTTCGTGTACAAACTGGACAAACTCTTTCGGAGTATCAGGGTTTTGGACGAGAACTCATCTTTTACACGGGCACTTCAATGTTTTTTAAACTTATTTGAACTCCGGACTTCTTTTGTGTTCAGTATGCAGCATTCAAAGCGACGTCATCAATTTCCAACATGTTCTGACATCATTTGTTGTTTTTCGGTCTTTTACCTAATTGTTTAGAGAGCTAAATGACCGTGAAATTCAAAAGCACTACAAAATGAATTCTGAAAATTTTGAAACTTGGCATGGTATCATCATTTCACCCGCATAGCATGTGCGAAAGAGTAGAGAGGGTCACGGCAAAAACTGGACGCACTTCGTGTACAAACTGGAGAAACTCTTTCGGAGTATCAGGGTTTCGGACGAGAACTCATCTGTTACACGGCCACTCCAATGTTTTTTAAATTTATTTGAACTCTGGACTTCTTTTGTGTTCAGTATGCAGCATTCAAAGCAACGTCATCAATTTCCAACATGTTCTGACATCATTTGTTGTTTTTCGGTCATTTACCTAATTGTTTAGAGAGCTAAATTTTCGTGAAATTGAAAATCACTAAAAATGAATTCTGAAAATGTTCAAACTTGGCATGGTATCATCATTTCACCCGCATAGCATGTGTGAAAGAGTACAGAGGGTCACGGCAAAAACTGGACGCACCTCGTGTACAAACTGGACAAACTCTTTCGGAGTATCAGGGTTTCGGACGAGAACTCATCTGTTACACGGGCACTTCAATGTTTTTTAAACTTATTTGAACTACGGACTTCTTTTGTGTTCAGTATGCAGCATTCAAAGCGACGTCATCAATTTCCAACATGTTCTGACATCATTTGTTGTTTTTCAGTCATTTACCTAATTGTTTAGAGAGCTAAATGACCAAGAAATTGAAAATCACTACAAAATGAATTCTGAAAATGTTGAAACTTGGCATGGTATCATCATTTCACCCGCATAGCATGTGCGAAAGAGTAGAGAGGGTCACGACAAAAACTGGACGCACTTCGTGTACAAACTGGACAAACTCTTTCGGAGTATCAGGGTTTTGGACGAGAACTCATCTTTTACACGGGCACTTCAATGTTTTTTAAACTTATTTGAACTCCGGACTTCTTTTGTGTTCAGTATGCAGCATTCAAAGCGACGTCATCAATTTCCAACATGTTCTGACATCATTTGTTGTTTTTCGGTCATTTACCTAATTGTTTAGAGAGCTAAATGACCGTGAAATTGAAAAGCACTACAAAATGAATTCTGAAAATGTTGAAACTTGGCATGGTATCATCATTTCACCCGCATAGCATGTGAGAAAGAGTAGAGAGGGTCACGGCAAAAACTGGACGCACTTCATGTACAAACTGGACAAACTCTTTCGGAGTATCAGGGTTTCGGACGAGAACTCATCTGTTACACGGCCACTTCAATGTTTTTTAAATTTATTTGAACTCCGGACTTCTTTTGTGTTCAGTATGCAGCATTCAAAGCAACGTCATCAATTTCCAACATGTTCTGACATCATTTGTTGTTTTTCGGTCATTTACCTAATTGTTTAGAGAGCTAAATTTTCGTGAAATTGAAAATCACTAAAAATGAATTCTGAAAATGTTCAAACTTGGCATGGTATCATCATTTCACCCGCATAGCATGTGTGAAAGAGTACAGAGGGTCACGGCAAAAACTGGACGCACTTCGTGTACAAACTGGACAAACTCTTTCGGAGTATCAGGGTTTCGGACGAGAACTCATCTGTTACACGGCCACTTCAATGTTTTTTAAACTTATTTGAACTACGGACTTCTTTTGTGTTCAGTATGCAGCATTCAAAGCGACGTCATCAATTTCCAACATGTTCTGACATCATTTGTTGTTTTTCAGTCATTTACCTAATTGTTTAGAGAGCTAAATGATCAAGAAATTGAAAATCACTACAAAATGAATTCTGAAAATGTTGAAACTTGGCATGGTATCATCATTTCACCCGCATAGCATGTGCGAAAGAGTAGAGAGGGTCACGACAAAAACTGGACGCACTTCGTGTACAAACTGGACAAACTCTTTCGGAGTATCAGGGTTTTGGACGAGAACTCATCTTTTACACGGGCACTTCAATGTTTTTTAAACTTATTTGAACTCCGGACTTCTTTTGTGTTCAGTATGCAGCATTCAAAGCGACGTCATCAATTTCCAACATGTTCTGACATCATTTGTTGTTTTTCGGTCATTTACCTAATTGTTTAGAGAGCTAAATGACCGTGAAATTGAAAAGCACTACAAAATGAATTCTGAAAATGTTGAAACTTGGCATGGTATCATCATTTCACCCGCATAGCATGTGAGAAAGAGTAGAGAGGGTCACGGCAAAAACTGGACGCACTTCATGTACAAACTGGACAAACTCTTTCGGAGTATCAGGGTTTCGGACGAGAACTCATCTGTTACACGGCCACTTCAATGTTTTTTAAATTTATTTGAACTCCGGACTTCTTTTGTGTTCAGTATGCAGCATTCAAAGCAACGTCATCAATTTCCAACATGTTCTGACATCATTTGTTGTTTTTCGGTCATTTACCTAATTGTTTAGAGAGCTAAATTTTCGTGAAATTGAAAATCACTAAAAATGAATTCTGAAAATGTTCAAACTTGGCATGGTATCATCATTTCACCCGCATAGCATGTGTGAAAGAGTACAGAGGGTCACGGCAAAAACTGGACGCACTTCGTGTACAAACTGGACAAACTCTTTCGGAGTATCAGGGTTTCGGACGAGAACTCATCTGTTACACGGCCACTTCAATGTTTTTTAAACTTATTTGAACTACGGACTTCTTTTGTGTTCAGTATGCAGCATTCAAAGCGACGTCATCAATTTCCAACATGTTCTGACATCATTTGTTGTTTTTCAGTCATTTACCTAATTGTTTAGAGAGCTAAATGACCAAGAAATTGAAAATCACTACAAAATGAATTCTGAAAATGTTGAAACTTGGCATGGTATCATCATTTCACCCGCATAGCATGTGCGAAAGAGTAGAGAGGGTCACGACAAAAACTGGACGCACTTCCTGTACAAACTGGACAAACTCTTTCGGAGTATCAGGGTTTTGGACGAGAACTCATCTTTTACACGGGCACTTCAATGTTTTTTAAACTTATTTGAACTCCGGACTTCTTTTGTGTTCAGTATGCAGCATTCAAAGCGACGTCATCAATTTCCAACATGTTCTGACATCATTTGTTGTTTTTCGGTCTTTTACCTAATTGTTTAGAGAGCTAAATGACCGTGAAATTCAAAAGCACTACAAAATGAATTCTGAAAATGTTGAAACTTGGCATGGTATCATCATTTCACCCGCATAGCATGTGCGAAAGAGTAGAGAGGGTCACGGCAAAAACTGGACGCACTTCGTGTACAAACTGGACAAACTCTTTCGGAGTATCAAGGTTTCGGACGAGAACTCATCTGTTACACGGCCACTTCAATGTTTTTTAAATTTATTTGAACTCCGGACTTCTTTTGTGTTCAGTATGCAGCATTCAAAGCGACGTCATCAATTTCCAACATGTTCTGACATCATTTGTTGTTTTTCGGTCATTTACCTAATTGTTTAGAGAGCTAAATTTTTGTGAAATTGAAAATCACTAAAAAGGAATTCTGAAAATGTTGAAACTTGGCATGGTATCATCATTTCACCCGCATAGCATGTGTGAAAGAGTAGAGAGGGTCACGGCAAAAACTGGACGCACTTCGTGTACAAACTGGACAAACTATTTCGGAGTATCAGGGTTTCGGACGAGAACTCATCTGTTACACGGCCACTTCAATGTTTTTTAAACTTATTTGAACTACGGACTTCTTTTGTGTTCAGTATGCAGCATTCAAAGCGACGTCATCAATTTCCAACATGTTCTGACATCATTTGTTGTTTTTCAGTCATTTACCTAATTGTTTAGAGAGCTAAATGACCAAGAAATTGAAAATCACTACAAAATGAATTCTGAAAATGTTGAAACTTGGCATGGTATCATCATTTCACCCGCATAGCATGTGCGAAAGAGTAGAGAGGGTCACGACAAAAATTGGACGCACTTCGTGTACAAACTGGACAAACTCTTTCGGAGTATCAGGGTTTTGGACGAGAACTCATCTTTTACACGGGCACTTCAATGTTTTTTAAACTTATTTGAACTCCGGACTTCTTTTGTGTTCAGTATGCAGCATTCAAAGCGACGTCATCAATTTCCAACATGTTCTGACATCATTTGTTGTTTTTCGGTCTTTTACCTAATTGTTTAGAGAGCTAAATGACCGTGAAATTCAAAAGCACTACAAAATGAATTCTGAAAATGTTGAAACTTGGCATGGTATCATCATTTCACCCGCATAGCATGTGCGAAAGAGTAGAGAGGGTCACGGCAAAAACTGGACGCACTTCGTGTACAAACTGGACAAACTCTTTCGGAGTATCAAGGTTTCGGACGAGAACTCATCTGTTCCACGGCCACTTCAATGTTTTTTAAATTTATTTGAACTCCGGACTTCTTTTGTGTTCAGTATGCAGCATTCAAAGCGACGTCATCAATTTCCAACATGTTCTGACATCATTTGTTGTTTTTCGGTCATTTACCTAATTGTTTAGAGAGCTAAATTTTCGTGAAATGGAAAATCACTAAAAAGGAATTCTGAAAATGTTGAAACTTGGCATGGTATCATCATTTCACCCGCATAGCATGTGTGAAAGAGTAGAGAGGGTCACGGCAAAAACTGGACGCACTTCGTGTACAAACTGGACAAACTATTTCGGAGTATCAGGGTTTCGGACGAGAACTCATCTGTTACACGGCCACTTCAATGTTTTTTAAACTTATTTGAACTCCGGACTTCTTTTGTGTTCAGTATGCAGCATTCAAAGCGACGTCATCAATTTCCAACATGGTCTGACATCATTTGTTGTTTTTCAGTCATTTACCTAATTGTTTGGAGAGCTAAATGACCAAGAAATTGAAAATCACTACAAAATGAATTCTGAAAATGTTGAAACTTGGCATGGTATCATCATTTCACCCGCATAGCATGTGCGAAAGAGTAGAGAGGGTCACGACAAAAACTAGACGCACTTCGTGTACAAACTGGACAAACTCTTTCGGAGTATCAGGGTTTTGGACGAGAACTCATCTTTTACACGGGCACTTCAATGTTTTTTAAACTTATTTGAACTCCGGACTTCTTTTGTGTTCAGTATGCAGCATTCAAAGCGACGTCATCAATTTCTAACATGTTCTGACATCATTTGTTGTTTTTCGGTCATTTACCTAATTGTTTAGAGAGCTAAATGACCGTGAAATTGAAAAGCACTACAAAATGAATTCTGAAAATGTTGAAACTTGGCATGGTATCATCATTTCACCCGCATAGCATGTGAGAAAGAGTAGAGAGGGTCACGGCAAAAACTGGACGCACTTCGTGTACAAACTGGACAAACTCTTTCGGAGTATCAGGGTTTCGGACGAGAACTCATCTGTTACACGGCCACTTCAATGTTTTTTAAATTTATTTGAACTCCGGACTTCTTTTGTGTTCAGTATGCAGCATTCAAAGCAACGTCATCAATTTCCAACATGTTCTGACATCATTTGTTGTTTTTCGGTCATTTACCTAATTGTTTAGAGAGCTAAATTTTCGTGAAATTGAAAATCACTAAAAATGAATTCTGAAAATGTTGAAACTTGGCATGGTATCATCATTTCACCCGCATAGCATGTGTGAAAGAGTACAGAGGGTCACGGCAAAAACTGGACTCACTTCGTGTACAAACTGGACAAACTCTTTCGGAGTATCAGGGTTTCGGACGAGAACTCATCTGTTACACGGCCACTTCAATGTTTTTTAAACTTATTTGAACTACGGACTTCTTTTTTGTTCAGTATGCAGCATTCAAAGCGACGTCATCAATTTCCAACATGTTCTGACATCATTTGTTGTTTTTCAGACATTTACCTAATTGTTTAGAGAGCTAAATGACCAAGAAATTGAAAATCACTACAAAATGAATTATGAAAATGTTGAAACTTGGCATGGTATCATCATTTCACCCGCATAGCATGTGCGAAAGAGTAGAGAGGGTCACGACAAAAACTGGACGCACTTCGTGTACAAACTGGACAAACTCTTTCGGAGTATCAGGGTTTTGGACGAGAACTCATCTTTTACACGGGCACTTCAATGTTTTTTAAACTTATTTGAACTCCGGACTTCTTTTGTGTTCAGTATGCAGCATTTAAAGCGACGTCATCAATTTCCAACATGTTCTGACATCATTTGTTGTTTTTCGGTCTTTTACCTAATTGTTTAGAGAGCTAAATGACCGTGAAATTCAAAAGCACTACAAAATGAATTCTGAAAATGTTGAAACTTGGCATGGTATCATCATTTCACCCGCATAGCATGTGCGAAAGAGTAGAGAGGGTCACGGCAAAAACTGGACGCACTTCGTGTACAAACTGGACAAACTCTTTCGGAGTATCAAGGTTTCGGACGAGAACTCATCTGTTACACGACCACTTCAATGTTTTTTAAATTTATTTGAACTCCGGACTTCTTTTGTGTTCAGTATGCAGCATTCAAAGCGACGTCATCAATTTCCAACATGTTCTGACATCATTTGTTGTTTTTCGGTCATTTACCTAATTGTTTAGAGAGCTAAATTTTCGTGAAATTGAAAATCACTAAAAAGGAATTCTGAAAATGTTGAAACTTGGCATGGTATCATCATTTCACCCGCATAGCATGTGTGAAAGAGTAGAGAGGGTCACGGCAAAAACTGGACGCACTTCGTGTACAAACTGGACAAACTATTTCGGAGTATCAGGGTTTCGGACGAGAACTCATCTGTTACACGGCCACTTCAATGTTTTTTAAACTTATTTGAACTCCGGACTTCTTTTGTGTTCAGTATGCAGCATTCAAAGCGACGTCATCAATTTCCAACATGTTCTGACATCATTTGTTGTTTTTCAGTCATTTACCTAATTGTTTGGAGAGCTAAATGACCAAGAAATTGAAAATCACTACAAAATGAATTCTGAAAATGTTGAAACTTGGCATGGTATCATCATTTCACCCGCATAGCATGTGCGAAAGAGTAGAGAGGGTCACGACAAAAACTAGACGCACTTCGTGTACAAACTGGACAAACTCTTTCGGAGTATCAGGGTTTTGGACGAGAACTCATCTTTTACACGGGCACTTCAATGTTTTTTAAACTTATTTGAACTCCGGACTTCTTTTGTGTTCAGTATGCAGCATTCAAAGCGACGTCATCAATTTCCAACATGTTCTGACATCATTTGTTGTTTTTCGGTCATTTGCCTAATTGTTTAGAGAGCTAAATGACCGTGAAATTGAAAAGCACTACAAAATGAATTCTGAAAATGTTGAAACTTGGCATGGTATCATCATTTCACCCGCATAGCATGTGAGAAAGAGTAGAGAGGGTCACGGCAAAAACTGGACGCACTTCGTGTACAAACTGGACAAACTCTTTCGGAGTATCAGGGTTTCGGACGAGAACTCATCTGTTACACGGCCACTTCAATGTTTTTTAAATTTATTTGAACTCCGGACTTCTTTTGCGTTCAGTATGCAGCATTCAAAGCAACGTCATCAATTTCCAACATGTTCTGACATCATTTGTTGTTTTTCGGTCATTTACCTAATTGTTTAGAGAGCTAAATTTTCGTGAAATTGAAAATCACTAAAAATGAATTCTGAAAATGTTGAAACTTGGCATGGTATCATCATTTCACCCGCATAGCATGTGTGAAAGAGTACAGAGGGTCACGGCAAAAACTGGACGCACTTCGTGTACAAACTGGACAAACTCTTTCGGAGTATCAGGGTTTCGGACGAGAACTCATCTGTTACACGGCCACTTCAAAGTTTTTTAAACTTATTTGAACTACGGACTTCTTTTTTGTTCAGTATGCAGCATTCAAAGCGACGTCATCAATTTCCAACATGTTCTGACATCATTTGTTGTTTTTCAGACATTTACCTAATTGTTTAGAGAGCTAAATGACCAAGAAATTGAAAATCACTACAAAATGAATTCTGAAAATGTTGAAACTTGGCATGGTATCATCATTTCACCCGCATGGCACGTGCCAAAGAGTAGAGAGGGTCACGACAAAAACTGGACGCACTTCGTGTACAAACTGGACAAACTCTTTCGGAGTATCAGGGTTTCGGACGAGCACTCATCTGTTACACGGGCACTTCAATGTTTTTTAAACTTATTTGAACTCCGGACTTCTTTTGTGTTCAGTATGCAGCATTCAAAGCGACGTCATCAATTTCCAACATGTTCTGACATCATTTGTTGTTTTTCGGTCATTTACCTAATTGTTTAGAGAGCTAAATGACCGTGAAATTGAAAAGCACTACAAAATGAATTCTGAAAATGTTGAAACTTGGCATGGTATCATCATTTCACCCGCATAGCATGTGAGAAAGAGTAGAGAGGGTCACGGCAAAAACTGGATGCACTTCGTGTACAAACTGGACAAACTCTTTCGGAGTATCAGGGTTTCGGACGAGAACTCATCTGTTACACGGCCACTTCAATGTTTTTTAAATTTATTTGAACTCCGGACTTCTTTTGTGTTCAGTATGCAGCATTCAAAGCAACGTCATCAATTTCCAACATGTTCTGACATCATTTGTTGTTTTTCGGTCATTTACCTAATTGTTTAGAGAGCTAAATTTTCGTGAAATTGAAAATCACTAAAAATGAATTCTGAAAATGTTGAAACTTGGCATGGTATCATCATTTCATCCGCATAGCATGTGTGAAAGAGTACAGAGGGTCACGGCAAAAACTGGACGCACTTCGTGTACAAACTGGACAAACTCTTTCGGAGTATCAGGGTTTCGGACGAGAACTCATCTGTTACACGGCCACTTCATTGTTTTTTAAACTTATTTGAACTATGGACTTCTTTTTTGTTCAGTATGCAGCATTCAAAGCGACGTCATCAATTTCCAACATGGTCTGACATCATTTGTTGTTTTTCAGTCATTTACCTAATTGTTTAGAGAGCTAAATGACCAAGAAATTGAAAATCACTACAAAATGAATTCTCAAAATGTTGAAACTTGGCATGGTATCATCATTTCACCCGCATAGCACGTGCCAAAGAGTAGAGAGGGTCACGACAAAAACTGGACGCACTTCGTGTACAAACTGGACAAACTCTTTCGGAGTATCAGGGTTTCGGACGAGAACTCATCTGTTACACGGGCACTTCAATGTTTTTTAAACTTATTTGAACTCCGGACTTCTTTTGTGTTCAGTATGCAGCATTCAAAGCGACGTCATCAATTTCCAACATGTTCTGACATCATTTGTTGTTTTTCGGTCATTTACCTAATTGTTTAGAGAGCTAAATGACCGTGAAATTGAAAAGCACTACAAAATGAATTCTGAAAATGTTGAAACTTGGCATGGTATCATCATTTCACCCGCATAGCATGTGAGAAAGAGTAGAGAGGGTCACGGCAAAAACTGGACGCACTTCGTGTACAAACTGGACAAACTCTTTCGGAGTATCAGGGTTTCGGACGAGAACTCATCTGTTACACGGCCACTTCAATGTTTTTTAAATTTATTTGAACTCCGGACTTCTTTTGTGTTCAGTATGCAGCATTCAAAGCAACGTCATCAATTTCCAACATGTTCTGACATCATTTGTTGTTTTTCGGTCATTTACCTAATTGTTTATAGAGCTAAATTTTCGTGAAATTGAAAATCACTAAAAATGAATTCTGAAAATGTTGAAGCTTGGCATGGTATCATCATTTCACCCGCATAGCATGTGTGAAAGAGTACAGAGGGTCACGGCAAAAACTGGACGCACTTCGTGTACAAACTGGACAAACTCTTTCGGAGTATCAGGGTTTCGGACGAGAACTCATCTGTTACACGGCCACTTCAATGTTTTTTAAACTTATTTGAACTACGGACTTCTTTTTTGTTCAGTATGCAGCATTCAAAGCGACGTCATCAATTTCCAACATGGTCTGACATCATTTGTTGTTTTTCAGTCATTTACCTAATTGTTTAGAGAGCTAAATGACCAAGAAATTGAAAATCACTACAAAATGAATTCTCAAAATGTGGAAACTTGGCATGGTATCATCATTTCACCCGCATAGCACGTGCCAAAGAGTAGAGAGGGTCACGACAAAAATTGGACGCACTTCGTGTACAAACTGGACAAACTCTTTCGGAGTATCAGGGTTTCGGACGAGAACTCATCTGTTACACGGGCACTTCAATGTTTTTTAAACTTATTTGAACTCCGGACTTCTTTTGTGTTCAGTATGCAGCATTCAAAGCGACGTCATCAATTTCCAACATGTTCTGACATCATTTGTTGTTTTTCGGTCTTTTACCTAATTGTTTAGAGAGCTAAATGACCGTGAAATTCAAAAGCACTACAAAATGAATTCTGAAAATGTTGAAACTTGGCATGGTATCATCATTTCACCCGCATAGCATGTGCGAAAGAGTAGAGAGGGTCACGGCAAAAACTGGACGCACTTCGTGTACAAACTGGACAAACTCTTTCGGAGTATCAGGGTTTCGGACGAGAACTCATCTTTTACACGGGCACTTCAATGTTTTTTAAACTTATTTGAACTATGGACTTCTTTTGTGTTCAGTATGCAGCATTCAAAGCGACGTCATCAATTTCCAACATGTTCTGACATCATTTGTTGTTTTTCAGTCATTTACCTAATTGTTTAGAGAGCTAAATGACCAAGAAATTGAAAATCACTACAAAATGAATTCTGAAAATGTTGAAACTTGGCATGGTATCATCATTTCACCCGCATAGCATGTGCGAAAGAGTAGAGAGGGTCACGACAAAAACTGGACGCACTTCGTGTACAAACTGGACAAACTCTTTCGGAGTATCAGGGTTTTGGACGAGAACTCATCTTTTACACGGGCACTTCAATGTTTTTTAAACTTATTTGAACTCCGGACTTCTTTTGTGTTCAGTATGCAGCATTCAAAGCGACGTCATCAATTTCCAACATGTTCTGACATCATTTGTTGTTTTTCGGTCATTTACCTAATTGTTTAGAGAGCTAAATGACCGTGAAATTGAAAAGCACTACAAAATGAATTCTGAAAATGTTGAAACTTGGCATGGTATCATCATTTCACCCGCATAGCATGTGCGAAAGAGTAGAGAGGGTCACGGCAAAAACTGGACGCACTTCGTGTACAAACTGGACAAACTCTTTCGGAGTATCAGGGTTTCGGACGAGAACTCATCTGTTACACGGCCACTTCAATGTTTTTTAAATTTATTTGAACTCCGGACTTCTTTTGCGTTCAGTATGCAGCATTCAAAGCAACGTCATCAATTTCCAACATGTTCTGACATCATTTGTTGTTTTTCGGTCATTTACCTAATTGTTTAGAGAGCTAAATTTTCGTGAAATTGAAAATCACTAAAAATGAATTCTGAAAATGTTGAAACTTGGCATGGTATCATCATTTCACCCGCATAGCATGTGTGAAAGAGTACAGAGGGTCACGGCAAAAACTGGACGCACTTCGTGTACAAACTGGACAAACTCTTTCGGAGTATCAGGGTTTCGGACGAGAACTCATCTGTTACACGGCCACTTCAAAGTTTTTTAAACTTATTTGAACTACGGACTTCTTTTTTGTTCAGTATGCAGCATTCAAAGCGACGTCATCAATTTCCAACATGTTCTGACATCATTTGTTGTTTTTCAGTCATTTACCTAATTGTTTAGAGAGCTAAATGACCAAGAAATTGAAAATCACTACAAAATGAATTCTGAAAATGTTGAAACTTGGCATGGTATCATCATTTCACCCGCATGGCACGTGCCAAAGAGTAGAGAGGGTCACGAGAAAAACTGGACGCACTTCGTGTACAAACTGGACAAACTCTTTCGGAGTATCAGGGTTTCGGACGAGCACTCATCTGTTACACGGGCACTTCAATGTTTTTTAAACTTATTTGAACTCCGGACTTCTTTTGTGTTCAGTATGCAGCATTCAAAGTGACGTCATCAATTTCCAACATGTTCTGACATCATTTGTTGTTTTTCAGTCATTTACCTAATTGTTTAGAGAGCTAAATGACCAAGAAATTGAAAATCACTACAAAATGAATTCTGAAAATGTTGAAACTTGGCATGGTATCATCATTTCACCCGCATAGCATGTGCGAAAGAGTAGAGAGGGTCACGACAAAAACTGGACGCACTTCGTGTACAAACTGGACAAACTCTTTCGGAGTATCAGGGTTTTGGACGAGAACTCATCTTTTACACGGGCACTTCAATGTTTTTTAAACTTATTTGAACTCCGGACTTCTTTTGTGTTCAGTATGCAGCATTCAAAGCGACGTCATCAATTTCCAACATGTTCTGACATCATTTGTTGTTTTTCGGTCATTTACCTAATTGTTTAGAGAGCTAAATGACCGTGAAATTGAAAAGCACTACAAAATGAATTCTGAAAATGTTGAAACTTGGCATGGTATCATCATTTCACCCGCATAGCATGTGCGAAAGAGTAGAGAGGGTCACGGCAAAAACTGGACGCACTTCGTGTACAAACTGGACAAACTCTTTCGGAGTATCAGGGTTTCGGACGAGAACTCATCTGTTACACGGCCACTTCAATGTTTTTTAAATTTATTTGAACTCCGGACTTCTTTTGCGTTCAGTATGCAGCATTCAAAGCAACGTCATCAATTTCCAACATGTTCTGACATCATTTGTTGTTTTTCGGTCATTTACCTAATTGTTTAGAGAGCTAAATTTTCGTGAAATTGAAAATCACTAAAAATGAATTCTGAAAATGTTGAAACTTGGCATGGTATCATCATTTCACCCGCATAGCATGTGTGAAAGAGTACAGAGGGTCACGGCAAAAACTGGACGCACTTCGTGTACAAACTGGACAAACTCTTTCGGAGTATCAGGGTTTCGGACGAGAACTCATCTGTTACACGGCCACTTCAAAGTTTTTTAAACTTATTTGAACTACGGACTTCTTTTTTGTTCAGTATGCAGCATTCAAAGCGACGTCATCAATTTCCAACATGTTCTGACATCATTTGTTGTTTTTCAGTCATTTACCTAATTGTTTAGAGAGCTAAATGACCAAGAAATTGAAAATCACTACAAAATGAATTCTGAAAATGTTGAAACTTGGCATGGTATCATCATTTCACCCGCATGGCACGTGCCAAAGAGTAGAGAGGGTCACGAGAAAAACTGGACGCACTTCGTGTACAAACTGGACAAACTCTTTCGGAGTATCAGGGTTTCGGACGAGCACTCATCTGTTACACGGGCACTTCAATGTTTTTTAAACTTATTTGAACTCCGGACTTCTTTTGTGTTCAGTATGCAGCATTCAAAGTGACGTCATCAATTTCCAACATGTTCTGACATCATTTGTTGTTTTTCGGTCATTTACCTAATTGTTTAGAGAGCTAAATGACCGTGAAATTGAAAAGCACTACAAAATGAATTCTGAAAATGTTGAAACTTGGCATGGTATCATCATTTCACCCGCATAGCATGTGAGAAAGAGTAGAGAGGGTCACGGCAAAAACTGGACGCACTTCGTGTACAAACTGGACAAACTCTTTCGGAGTATCAGGGTTTCGGACGAGAACTCATCTGTTACACGGCCACTTCAATGTTTTTTAAATTTATTTGAACTCCGGACTTCTTTTGTGTTCAGTATGCAGCATTCAAAGCAACGTCATCAATTTCCAACATGTTCTGACATCATTTGTTGTTTTTCGGTCATTTACCTAATTGTTTAGAGAGCTAAATTTTCGTGAAATTGAAAATCACTAAAAATGAATTCTGAAAATGTTGAAACTTGGCATGGTATCATCATTTCACCCGCATAGCATGTGTGAAAGAGTACAGAGGGTCACGGCAAAAACTGGACGCACTTCGTGTACAAACTGGACAAACTCTTTCGGAGTATCAGGGTTTCGGACGAGAACTCATCTGTTACACGGCCACTTCAATGTTTTTTAAACTTATTTGAACTACGGACTTCTTTTTTGTTCAGTATGCAGCATTCAAAGCGACGTCATCAATTTCCAACATGGTCTGACATCATTTGTTGTTTTTCAGTCATTTACCTAATTGTTTAGAGAGCTAAATGACCAAGAAATTGAAAATCACTACAAAATGAATTCTCAAAATGTTGAAACTTGGCATGGTATCATCATTTCACCCGCATAGCACGTGCCAAAGAGTAGAGAGGGTCACGACAAAAACTGGACGCACTTCGTGTACAAACTGGACAAACTCTTTCGGAGTATCAGGGTTTCGGACGAGAACTCATCTGTTACACGGGCACTTCAATATTTTTTAAACTTATTTGAACTCCGGACTTCTTTGTGTTCAGTATGCAGCATTCAAAGCGACGTCATCAATTTCCAACATGTTCTGACATCATTTGTTGTTTTTCGGTCATTTACCTAATTGTTTAGAGAGCTAAATGACCGTGAAATTGAAAAGCACTACAAAATGAATTCTGAAAATGTTGAAACTTGGCATGGTATCATCATTTCACCCGCATAGCATGTGAGAAAGAGTAGAGAGGGTCACGGCAAAAACTGGACGCACTTCGTGTACAAACTGGACAAACTCTTTCGGAGTATCAGGGTTTCGGACGAGAACTCATCTGTTACACGGCCACTTCAATGTTTTTTAAATTTATTTGAACTCCGGACTTCTTTTGTGTTCAGTATGCAGCATTCAAAGCAACGTCATCAATTTCCAACATGTTCTGACATCATTTGTTGTTTTTCGGTCATTTACTTAATTGTTTAGAGAGCTAAATTTTCGTGAAATTGAAAATCACTAAAAATGAATTCTGAAAATGTTAAAGCTTGGCATGGTATCATCATTTCACCCGCATAGCATGTGTGAAAGAGTACAGAGGGTCACGGCAAAAACTGGACGCACTTCGTGTACAAACTGGACAAACTCTTTCGGAGTATCAGGGTTTCGGACGAGAACTCATCTGTTACACGGCCACTTCAATGTTTTTTAAAATTATTTGATCTACGGACTTCTTTTTTGTTCAGTATGCAGCATTCAAAGCGACGTCATCAATTTCCAACATGGTCTGACATCATTTGTTGTTTTTCAGTCATTTACCTAATTGTTTAGAGAGCTAAATGACCAAGAAATTGAAAATCACTACAAAATGAATTCTCAAAATGTTGAAACTTGGCATGGTATCATCATTTCACCCGCATAGCACGTGCCAAAGAGTAGAGAGGGTCACGACAAAAACTGGACGCACTTCGTGTACAAACTGGACAAACTCTTTCGGAGTATCAGGGTTTCGGACGAGAACTCATCTGTTACACGGGCACTTCAATGTTTTTTAAACTTATTTGAACTCCGGACTTCTTTTGTGTTCAGTATGCAGCATTCAAAGCGACGTCATCAATTTCCAACATGTTCTGACATCATTTGTTGTTTTTCGGTCTTTTACCTAATTGTTTAGAGAGCTAAATGACCGTGAAATTCAAAAGCACTACAAAATGAATTCTGAAAATGTTGAAACTTGGCATGGTATCATCATTTCACCCGCATAGCATGTGCGAAAGAGTAGAGAGGGTCACGGCAAAAACTGGACGCACTTCGTGTACAAACTGGACAAACTCTTTCGGAGTATCAGGGTTTCGGACGAGAACTCATCTGTTACACGGCCACTTCAATGTTTTTTAAATTTATTTGAACTCCGGACTTCTTTTGTGTTCAGTATGCAGCATTCAAAGCGACGTCATCAATTTCCAACATGTTCTGACATCATTTGTTGTTTTTCGGTCATTTACCTAATTGTTTAGAGAGCTAAATTTTCGTGAAATTGAAAATCACTAAAAATGAATTCTGAAAATGTTGAAACTTGGCATGGTATCATCATTTCACCCGCATAGCATGTGTGAAAGAGTAGAGAGGGTCACGGCAAAAACTGGACGCACTTCGTGTACAAACTGGACAAACTCTTTCGGAGTATCAGGGTTTCGGACGAGAACTCATCTGTTACACGGCCACTTCAAAGTTTTTTAAACTTATTTGAACTACGGACTTCTTTTTTGTTCAGTATGCAGCATTCAAAGCGACGTCATCAATTTCCAACATGTTCTGACATCATTTGTTGTTTTTCAGTCATTTACCTAATTGTTTAGAGAGCTAAATGACCAAGAAATTGAAAATCACTACAAAATGAATTCTGAAAATGTTGAAACTTGGCATGGTATCATCATTTCACCCGCATAGCACGTGCCAAAGAGTAGAGAGGGTCACGACAAAAACTGGACGCACTTCGTGTACAAACTGGACAAACTCTTTCGGAGTATCAGGGTTTCGGACGAGCACTCATCTGTTACACGGGCACTTCAATGTTTTTTAAACTTATTTGAACTCCGGACTTCTTTTGTGTTCAGTATGCAGCATTCAAAGCGACGTCATCAATTTCCAACATGTTCTGACATCATTTGTTGTTTTTCGGTCATTTACCTAATTGTTTAGAGAGCTAAATGACCGTGAAATTGAAAAGCACTACAAAATGAATTCTGAAAATGTTGAAACTTGGCATGGTATCATCATTTCACCCGCATAGCATGTGAGAAAGAGTAGAGAGGGTCACGGCAAAAACTGGACGCACTTCGTGTACAAACTGGACAAACTCTTTCGGAGTATCAGGGTTTCGGACGAGAACTCATCTGTTACACGGCCACTTCAATGTTTTTTAAATTTATTTGAACTCCGGACTTCTTTTGTGTTCAGTATGCAGCATTCAAAGCAACGTCATCAATTTCCAACATGTTCTGACATCATTTGTTGTTTTTCGGTCATTTACCTAATTGTTTAGAGAGCTAAATTTTCGTGAAATTGAAAATCACTAAAAATGAATTCTGAAAATGTTGAAGCTTGGCATGGTATCATCATTTCACCCGCATAGCATGTGTGAAAGAGTACAGAGGGTCACGGCAAAAACTGGACGCACTTCGTGTACAAACTGGACAAACTCTTTCGGAGTATCAGGGTTTCGGACGAGAACTCATCTGTTACACGGCCACTTCAATGTTTTTTAAACTTATTTGAACTACGGACTTCTTTTTTGTTCAGTATGCAGCATTCAAAGCGACGTCATCAATTTCCAACATGGTCTGACATCATTTGTTGTTTTTCAGTCATTTACCTAATTGTTTAGAGAGCTAAATGACCAAGAAATTGAAAATCACTACAAAATGAATTCTCAAAATGTTGAAACTTGACATGGTATCATCATTTCACCCGCATAGCACGTGCCAAAGAGTAGAGAGGGTCACGACAAAAACTGGACGCACTTCGTGTACAAACTGGACAAACTCTTTCGGAGTATCAGGGTTTCGGACGAGAACTCATCTGTTACACGGGCACTTCAATGTTTTTTAAACTTATTTGAACTCCGGACTTCTTTTGTGTTCAGTATGCAGCATTCAAAGCGACGTCATCAATTTCCAACATGTTCTGACATCATTTGTTGTTTTTCGGTCATTTACCTAATTGTTTAGAGAGCTAAATGACCGTGAAATTGAAAAGCACTACAAAATGAATTCTGAAAATGTTGAAACTTGGCATGGTATCATCATTTCACCCGCATAGCATGTGAGAAAGAGTAGAGAGGGTCACGGCAAAAACTGGACGCACTTCGTGTACAAACTGGACAAACTCTTTCGGTGTATCAGGGTTTCGGACGAGAACTCATCTGTTACACGGCCACTTCAATGTTTTTTAAATTTATTTGAACTCCGGACTTCTTTTGTGTTCAGTATGCAGCATTCAAAGCAACGTCATCAATTTCCAACATGTTCTGACATCATTTGTTGTTTTTCGGTCATTTACCTAATTGTTTAGAGAGCTAAATTTTCGTGAAATTGAAAATCACTAAAAATGAATTCTGAAAATGTTGAAGCTTGGCATGGTATCATCATTTCACCCGCATAGCATGTGTGAAAGAGTACAGAGGGTCACGGCAAAAACTGGACGCACTTCGTGTACAAACTGGACAAACTCTTTCGGAGTATCAGGGTTTCGGACGAGAACTCATCTGTTACACGGCCACTTCAATGTTTTTTAAACTTATTTGAACTACGGACTTCTTTTTTGTTCAGTATGCAGCATTCAAAGCGACGTCATCAATTTCCAACATGGTCTGACATCATTTGTTGTTTTTCAGTCATTTACCTAATTGTTTAGAGAGCTAAATGACCAAGAAATTGAAAATCACTACAAAATGAATTCTCAAAATGTTGAAACTTGGCATGGTATCATCATTTCACCCGCATAGCACGTGCCAAAGAGTAGAGAGGGTCACGACAAAAACTGGACGCACTTCGTGTACAAACTGGACAAACTCTTTCGGAGTATCAGGGTTTCGGACGAGAACTCATCTGTTACACGGGCACTTCAATGTTTTTTAAACTTATTTGAACTCCGGACTTCTTTTGTGTTCAGTATGCAGCATTCAAAGCGACGTCATCAATTTCCAACATGTTCTGACATCATTTGTTGTTTTTCGGTCATTTACCTAATTGTTTAGAGAGCTAAATGACCATGAAATTGAAAAGCACTACAAAATGAATTCTGAAAATGTTGAAACTTGGCATGGTATCATCATTTCACCCGCATAGCATGTGAGAAAGAGTAGAGAGGGTCACGGCAAAAACTGGACGCACTTCGTGTACAAACTGGACAAACTCTTTCGGAGTATCAGGGTTTCGGACGAGAACTCATCTGTTACACGGCCACTTCAATGTTTTTTAAATTTATTTGAACTCCGGACTTCTTTTGTGTTCAGTATGCAGCATTCAAAGCAACGTCATCAATTTCCAACATGTTCTGACATCATTTGTTGTTTTTCGGTCATTTACCTAATTGTTTAGAGAGCTAAATTTTCGTGAAATTGAAAATCACTAAAAATGAATTCTGAAAATGTTGAAACTTGGCATGGTATCATCATTTCACCCGCATAGCATGTGTGAAAGAGTACAGAGGGTCACGGCAAAAACTGGACGCACTTCGTGTACAAACTGGACAAACTCTTTCGGAGTATCAGGGTTTCGGACGAGAACTCATCTGTTACACGGCCACTTCAATGTTTTTTAAACTTATTTGAACTACGGACTTCTTTTTTGTTCAGTATGCAGCATTCAAAGCGACGTCATCAATTTCCAACATGTTCTGACATCATTTGTTGTTTTTCAGTCATTTACCTAATTGTTTAGAGAGCTAAATGACCAAGAAATTGAAAATCACTACAAAATGAATTCTGAAAATGTTGATACTTGGCATGGTATCATCATTTCACCCGCATAGCATCTGCGAAGGAGTAGCGAGAGTCACGACAAAAACTGGACGCACTTCGTGTACAAACTGGACAAACTCTTTCGGAGTATCAGGGTTTCGGACAAGAACTCATCTTTTACACGGGCACTTCAATGTTTTTTAAACTTTTTTGAACTCCAGACTTCTTTTTTGTTCAGTATGCAGCATTCAAAGCGACGTCATCAATTTCCAACATGTTCTGACATCATTTGTTGTTTTTCGGTCTTTTACCTAATTGTTTAGAGAGCTAAATGACCGTGAAATTCAAAAGCACTACAAAAGGAATTCTGAAAATGTTGAAACTTGGCATGGTATCATCATTTCACCCGCATAGCATGTGCGAAAGAGTAGAGAGGGTCACGGCAAAAAATGGACGCACTTCATGTACAAACTGGACAAACTCTTTCGGAGTATCAAGGTTTCGGACGAGAACTCATCTGTTACACGGCCACTTCAATGTTTTTTAAATTTATTTGAACTCCGGACTTCTTTTGTGTTCAGTATGCAGCATTCAAAGCGACGTCATCAATTTCCAACATCTTCTGACATCATTTGTTGTTTTTCGGTCATTTACCTAATTGTTTAGAGAGCTAAATGACCAAGAAATTGAAAATCACTACAAAATGAATTCTGAAAATGTTGAAACTTGGCATGGTATCATCATTTCACCCGCATAGCATGTGCGAAAGAGTAGAGAGGGTCACGACAAAAACTGGATGCACTTCGTGTACAAACTGGACAAACTCTTTCGGAGTATCAGGGTTTCGGACGAGAACTCATCTGTTACACGGGCACTTCAATGTTTTTTAAACTTATTTGAACTCCGGACTTCTTTTGTGTTCAGTATGCAGCATTCAAAGCGACGTCATCAATTTCCAACATGTTCTGACATCATTTGTTGTTTTTCGGTCATTTACCTAATTGTTTAGGGAGCTAAATGACCGTGAAATTGAAAAGCACTACAAAATGAATTCTGAAAATGTTGAAACTTGGCATGGTATCATCATTTCACCCGCATAGCATGTGCGAAAGAGTAGAGAGGGTCACGGCAAAAACTGGACGCACTTCGTGAACAAACTGGACAAACTCTTTCGGAGTATCAGGGTTTCGGACGAGAACTCATCTGTTACACGGGCACTTCAATGTTTTTTAAACTTATTTGAACTCCGAACTTCTTTTGTGTTCATTATGCAGCATTCAAAGCGACGTCATCAATTTCCAACATGTTCTGACATCATTTGTTGTTTTTCGGTCATTTACCTAATTGTTTAGAGAGCTAAATGACCGTGAAATTGAAAATCACTACAAAATGAATTCTGAAAATGTTGAAACTTGGCATGGTATCATCATTTCACCCACATAGCATCTGTGAAAGAGTAGAGAGGGTCACAGCAAAAACTGGACGCACTTCGTGTACAAACTGGACAAACTCTTTCGGAGTATCAGGGTTTCGGACGAGAACTCATCTGTTACACGGCCACTTCAATGTTTTTTAAACTTATTTGAACTCCGGACTTCTTTTGTGCTCAGTATGCATCATTCAAAGCGACGTCATCAATTTCCAACATGTTCTTACATCATTTGTTTTTTTTCGGTCATTTACCTAATTGTTTAGAGAGCTAAATGATCGTGAAATTGAAAATCAACTCAAAATGAATTCTAAAAAAGTGGAAACTTGGCATGGTATCATCATTTCACCCGCATAGCATGTCCGAAAGAGTAGAGAGGGTCACGGCAAAAACTGGATGCACTTCGTGTACAAACTGGACAAACTCTTTCGGAGTATCAGGGTTTCGGACGAGAACTCATCTGTTACACGGGCACTTCAATGTTTTTTAAACTTATTTGAACTCAGGACTTCTTTTGTGTTCATTATGCAGCATTCAAAGCGACGTCATCAATTTCCAACATGTTCTGACATCATTTGTTGTTTTTCGGTCATTTACCTAATTGTTTAGAGAGCTAAATGACCGTGAAATTGAAAATCACTACAAAATGAATTCTGAAAATGTTGAAACTTGGCATGGTATCATCATTTCACCCGCATAGCATGTGCGAAAGAGTAGAGAGGGTCACGGCAAAAACTGGACGCACTTCGTGTACAAACTGGACAAACTCTTTCGGAATATCAGGGTTTCGGACGAGAACTCATCTGTTACACGGGCACTTCAATGTTTTTTAAACTTATTTGAACTCCGGACTTCTTTTGTGTTCATTATGCAGCAGTCAAAGCGACGTCATCAATTTCCAAAATGTTCTGACATCATTTGTTGTTTTTCGGTCATTTACCTAATTGTTTAGAGAGCTAAATGACCGTGAAATTGAAAAGCACTACAAAATGAATTCTGAAAATGTTGAAACTTGGCATGGTATCATCATTTCACCCGCATAGCATGTGCAAAAGAGTAGAGAGGGTCTTGGCAAAAACTGGACGCACTTCGTGTACAAACTGGACAAACTCTTTCGGAGTATCAGGGTTTCGGACGAGAACTCATCTGTTACACGGGCACTTCAATGTTTTTTAAATTTATTTGAACTCCGGACTTCTTTTGTGTTCAGTATGCAGCATTCAAAGCAACGTCGTCAATTTCCAACATGTTCCGACATCATTTGTTGTTTTTCGGTCATTTATCTAATTGTTTATAGAGCTAAATGATCGTGAAATTGAAAGTCACTAAAAATGAATTCTGAAAATGTTGAAACTTGGCATGGTATCATCGTTTCACCCACATAGCATGTGTGAAAGAGTAGAGAGGGTCACAACAAAAACTGGATGCACTTCGTGTACAAACTGGACAAACTCTTTCAGAGTATCAGGGTTTCGGACGAGAACTCATCTGTTACACGGCCACTTCAATGTTTTTTAAACTTATTTGAACTCCGGACTTCTTTTGTGCTCAGTATGCATCATTCAAAGCAACGTCATCAATTTCCAACATGTTCTTACATCATTTGTTGTTTTTCGGTCATTTACCTAATTGTTTAGAGAGCTAAATGATCGTGAAATTGAAAATCACTACAAAATGAATTCTAAAAAAGTTGAAACTTGGCATGGTATCATCATTTCACCCGCATAGCATGTACGAAAGAGTAGAGAGGGTCACGGCAAAAACTGGACGCACTTCGTGTACAAACTGGACAAACTCTTTCGGAGTATCACGGTTTCGGACGAGAACTCATCTGTTACACGGGCACTTCAATGTTTTTTAAACTTATTTGAACTCCGAACTTCTTTTGTGTTCATTATGCAGCATTCAAAGCGACGTCATCAATTTCCAACATGTTCTGACATCATTTGTTGTTTTTCGGTCATTTACCTAATTGTTTAGAGAGCTAAATGACCGTGAAATTGAAAATCACTACAAAATGAATTCTGAAAATGTTGAAACTTGGCATGGTATCATCATTTCACCCGCATAGCATCTGTGAAAGAGTAGAGAGGGTCACAGCAAAAACTGGACGCACTTCGTGTACAAACTGGACAAACTCTTTCGGAGTATCAGGGTTTCGGACGAGAACTCATCTGTTACACGGCCACTTCAATGTTTTTTAAACTTATTTGAACTCCGGACTTCTTTTGTGCTCAGTATGCATCATTCAAAGCGACGTCATCAATTTCCAACATGTTCTTACATCATTTGTTGTTTTTCGGTCATTTACCTAATTGTTTAGAGAGCTAAATGATCGTGAAATTGAAAATCACTACAAAATGAATTCTAAAAAAGTTGAAACTTGGCATGGTATCATCATTTCACCCGCATAGCATGTACGAAAGAGTAGAGAGGGTCACGGCAAAAACTGGACGCACTTCGTGTACAAACTGGACAAACTCTTTCGGAGTATCAGGGTTTCGGACGAGAACTCATCTGTTACACGGGCACTTCAATGTTTTTTAAACTTATTTGAACTCCGGACTTCTTTTGTGTTCATTATGCAGCATTCAAAGCGACGTCATCAATTTCCAACATGTTCTGACATCATTTGTTGTTTTTCGATCATTTACCTAATTGTTTAGAGAGCTAAATGACCGTGAAATTGAAAATCACTACAAAATGAATTCTGAAAATGTTGAAACTTGGCATGGTATCATCATTTCACCCGCATAGCATGTGCGAAAGAGTAGAGGCGGTCACGGCAAAAACTAGACGCACTTCGTGTACAAACTGGACAAACTCTTTCGGAGTATCAGGGTTTCGGACGAGAACTCATCTGTTACACGGCTACTTCAATGTTTTTTAAACTTATTTGAACTCCGGACTTCTTTTGTGCTCAGTATGCATCATTCAAAGCGACGTCATCAATTTCCAACATGTTCTTACATCATTTGTTGTTTTTCGGTCATTTACCTAATTGTTTAGAGAGCTAAATGATCGTGAAATTGAAAATCACTACAAAATGAATTCTAAAAAAGTTGAAACTTGGCATGGTATCATCATTTCACCCGCATAGCATGTACGAAAGAGTAGAGAGGGTCACGGCAAAAACTGGACGCACTTCGTGTACAAACTGGACAAACTCTTTCGGAGTATCAGGGTTTCGGACGAGAACTCATCTGTTACACGGGCACTTCAATGTTTTTTAAACTTATTTGAACTCCGGACTTCTTTTGTGTTCATTATGCAGCATTCAAAGCGACGTCATCAATTTCCAACATGTTCTGACATCATTTGTTGTTTTTCGGTCATTTACCTAATTGTTTAGAGAGCTAAATGACCGTGAAATTGAAAATCACTACAAAATGAATTCTGAAAATGTTGAAACTTGGCATGGTATCATCATTTCACCCGCATAGCATGTGCGAAAGAGTAGAGGCGGTCACGGCAAAAACTGGACGCACTTCGTGTACAAACTGGACAAACTCTTTCGGAGTATCAGGGTTTTGGACGAGAACTCATCTGTTACACGGGCACTTCAATGTTTTTTAAACTTATTTGAACTCCGGACTTCTTTTGTGTTCATTATGCAGCATTCAAAGCGACATCATCAATTTCCAAAATGTTCTGACATCATTTGTTGTTTTTCGGTCATTTACCTAATTGTTTAGAGAGCTAAATGACCGTGAAATTGAAAAGCACTACAAAATGAATTCTGAAAATGTTGAAACTTGGCATGGTATCATCATTTCACCCGCATAGCATGTGCAAAGGAGTAGAGAGGGTCTTGGCAAAAACTGGACGCACTTCGTGTACAAACTGGACAAACTGTTTCGGAGTATCAGGGTTTCGGACGAGAACTCATCTGTTACACGGGCACTTCAATGTTTTTTAAATTTATTTGAACTCCGGACTTCTTTTGTGTTCAGTATGCAGCATTCAAAGCAACGTCATCAATTTCCAACATGTTCCGACATCATTTGTTGTTTTTCGGTCATTTATCTAATTGTTTATAGAGCTAAATGATCGTGAAATTGAAAGTCACTAAAAATGAATTCTGAAAATGTTGAAACTTGGCATGGTATCATCATTTCACCCACATAGCATGTGTGAAAGAGTAGAGAGGGTCACGGCAAAAACTGGACGCACTTCGTGTACAAACTGGACAAACTCTTTCAGAGTATCAGGGTTTCGGACGAGAACTCATCTGTTACACGGCCACTTCAATGTTTTTTAAACTTATTTGAACTCCGGACTTCTTTTGTGCTCAGTATGCATCATTCAAAGCAACGTCATCAATTTCCAACATGTTCTTACTTCATTTGTTGTTTTTCGGTCATTTACCTAATTGTTTAGAGAGCTAAATGACCGTGAAATTGAAAATCACTACAAAATGAATTCTGAAAATGTTGAAACTTGGCATGGTATCATCATTTCACCCGCATAGCATGTGCGAAAGAGTAGAGGCGGTCACGGCAAAAACTGGACGCACTTCGTGTACAAACTGGACAAACTCTTTCGGAGTATCAGGGTTTTGGACGAGAACTCATCTGTTACACGGGCACTTCAATGTTTTTTAAACTTATTTGAACTCCGGACTTCTTTTGTGTTCATTATGCAGCATTCAAAGCGACATCATCAATTTCCAAAATGTTCTGACATCATTTGTTGTTTTTCGGTCATTTACCTAATTGTTTAGAGAGCTAAATGACCGTGAAATTGAAAAGCACTACAAAATGAATTCTGAAAATGTTGAAACTTGGCATGGTATCATCATTTCACCCGCATAGCATGTGCAAAGGAGTAGAGAGGGTCTTGGCAAAAACTGGACGCACTTCGTGTACAAACTGGACAAACTGTTTCGGAGTATCAGGGTTTCGGACGAGAACTCATCTGTTACACGGGCACTTCAATGTTTTTTAAATTTATTTGAACTCCGGACTTCTTTTGTGTTCAGTATGCAGCATTCAAAGCAACGTCATCAATTTCCAACATGTTCCGACATCATTTGTTGTTTTTCGGTCATTTATCTAATTGTTTATAGAGCTAAATGATCGTGAAATTGAAAGTCACTAAAAATGAATTCTGAAAATGTTGAAACTTGGCATGGTATCATCATTTCACCCACATAGCATGTGTGAAAGAGTAGAGAGGGTCACGGCAAAAACTGGACGCACTTCGTGTACAAACTGGACAAACTCTTTCAGAGTATCAGGGTTTCGGACGAGAACTCATCTGTTACACGGCCACTTCAATGTTTTTTAAACTTATTTGAACTCCGGACTTCTTTTGTGCTCAGTATGCATCATTCAAAGCAACGTCATCAATTTCCAACATGTTCTTACTTCATTTGTTGTTTTTCGGTCATTTACCTAATTGTTTAGAGAGCTAAATGATCGTGAAATTGAAAATCACTAAAAATGAATTCTGAAAATGTTGAAACTTGGCATGGTATCATCATTTCACCCGCATAGCATGTGTGAAAGAGTAGAGAGGGTCACAGCAAAAACTGGACGCACTTCGTGTACAAACTGGACAAACTCTTTCGGAGTATCAGGGTTTCGGACGAGAACTCATCTGTTACACGGCTACTTCAATGTTTTTTAAACTTATTTGAACTCCGGACTTCTTTTGTGCTCAGTATGCATCATTCAAAGCGACGTCATCAATTTCCAACATGTTCTTACATCATTTGTTGTTTTTCGGTCATTTACCTAATTGTTTAGAGAGCTAAATGATCGTGAAATTGAAAATCACTACAAAATGAATTCTAAAAAAGTTGAAACTTGGCATGGTATCATCATTTCACCCGCATAGCATGTACGAAAGAGTAGAGAGGGTCACGGCAAAAACTGGACGCACTTCGTGTACAAACTGGACAAACTCTTTCGGAGTATCAGGGTTTCGGACGAGAACTCATCTGTTACACGGGCACTTCAATGTTTTTTAAACTTATTTGAACTCCGGACTTCTTTTGTGTTCATTATGCAGCATTCAAAGCGACGTCATCAATTTCCAACATGTTCTGACATCATTTGTTGTTTTTCGGTCATTTACCTAATTGTTTAGAGAGCTAAATGACCGTGAAATTGAAAATCACTACAAAATGAATTCTGAAAATGTTGAAACTTGGCATGGTATCATCATTTCACCCGCATAGCATGTGCGAAAGAGTAGAGGCGGTCACGGCAAAAACTGGACGCACTTCGTGTACAAACTGGACAAACTCTTTCGGAGTATCAGGGTTTTGGACGAGAACTCATCTGTTACACGGGCACTTCAATGTTTTTTAAACTTATTTGAACTCCGGACTTCTTTTGTGTTCATTATGCAGCATTCAAAGCGACATCATCAATTTCCAAAATGTTCTGACATCATTTGTTGTTTTTCGGTCATTTACCTAATTGTTTAGAGAGCTAAATGACCGTGAAATTGAAAAGCACTACAAAATGAATTCTGAAAATGTTGAAACTTGGCATGGTATCATCATTTCACCCGCATAGCATGTGCAAAGGAGTAGAGAGGGTCTTGGCAAAAACTGGACGCACTTCGTGTACAAACTGGACAAACTGTTTCGGAGTATCAGGGTTTCGGACGAGAACTCATCTGTTACACGGGCACTTCAATGTTTTTTAAATTTATTTGAACTCCGGACTTCTTTTGTGTTCAGTATGCAGCATTCAAAGCAACGTCATCAATTTCCAACATGTTCCGACATCATTTGTTGTTTTTCGGTCATTTATCTAATTGTTTATAGAGCTAAATGATCGTGAAATTGAAAGTCACTAAAAATGAATTCTGAAAATGTTGAAACTTGGCATGGTATCATCATTTCACCCACATAGCATGTGTGAAAGAGTAGAGAGGGTCACGGCAAAAACTGGACGCACTTCGTGTACAAACTGGACAAACTCTTTCAGAGTATCAGGGTTTCGGACGAGAACTCATCTGTTACACGGCCACTTCAATGTTTTTTAAACTTATTTGAACTCCGGACTTCTTTTGTGCTCAGTATGCATCATTCAAAGCAACGTCATCAATTTCCAACATGTTCTTACTTCATTTGTTGTTTTTCGGTCATTTACCTAATTGTTTAGAGAGCTAAATGACCGTGAAATTGAAAATCACTACAAAATGAATTCTGAAAATGTTGAAACTTGGCATGGTATCATCATTTCACCCGCATAGCATGTGCGAAAGAGTAGAGGCGGTCACGGCAAAAACTGGACGCACTTCGTGTACAAACTGGACAAACTCTTTCGGAGTATCAGGGTTTTGGACGAGAACTCATCTGTTACACGGGCACTTCAATGTTTTTTAAACTTATTTGAACTCCGGACTTCTTTTGTGTTCATTATGCAGCATTCAAAGCGACATCATCAATTTCCAAAATGTTCTGACATCATTTGTTGTTTTTCGGTCATTTACCTAATTGTTTAGAGAGCTAAATGACCGTGAAATTGAAAAGCACTACAAAATGAATTCTGAAAATGTTGAAACTTGGCATGGTATCATCATTTCACCCGCATAGCATGTGCAAAGGAGTAGAGAGGGTCTTGGCAAAAACTGGACGCACTTCGTGTACAAACTGGACAAACTGTTTCGGAGTATCAGGGTTTCGGACGAGAACTCATCTGTTACACGGGCACTTCAATGTTTTTTAAATTTATTTGAACTCCGGACTTCTTTTGTGTTCAGTATGCAGCATTCAAAGCAACGTCATCAATTTCCAACATGTTCCGACATCATTTGTTGTTTTTCGGTCATTTATCTAATTGTTTATAGAGCTAAATGATCGTGAAATTGAAAGTCACTAAAAATGAATTCTGAAAATGTTGAAACTTGGCATGGTATCATCATTTCACCCACATAGCATGTGTGAAAGAGTAGAGAGGGTCACGGCAAAAACTGGACGCACTTCGTGTACAAACTGGACAAACTCTTTCAGAGTATCAGGGTTTCGGACGAGAACTCATCTGTTACACGGCCACTTCAATGTTTTTTAAACTTATTTGAACTCCGGACTTCTTTTGTGCTCAGTATGCATCATTCAAAGCAACGTCATCAATTTCCAACATGTTCTTACTTCATTTGTTGTTTTTCGGTCATTTACCTAATTGTTTAGAGAGCTAAATGATCGTGAAATTGAAAATCACTAAAAATGAATTCTGAAAATGTTGAAACTTGGCATGGTATCATCATTTCACCCGCATAGCATGTGTGAAAGAGTAGAGAGGGTCACAGCAAAAACTGGACGCACTTCGTGTACAAACTGGACAAACTCTTTCGGAGTATCAGGGTTTCGGACGAGAACTCATCTGTTACACGGCCACTTCAATGTTTTTTAAACTTATTTGAACTCCGGACTTCTTTTGTGCTCAGTATGCATCATTCAAAGCGACGTCATCAATTTCCAACATGTTCTTACATCATTTGTTGTTTTTCGGTCATTTACCTAATTGTTTAGAGAGCTAAATGATCGTGAAATTGAAAATCACTACAAAATGAATTCTAAAAAAGTTGAAACTTGGCATGGTATCATCATTTCACCCGCATAGCATGTACGAAAGAGTAGAGAGGGTCACGGCAAAAACTGGACGCACTTCGTGTACAAACTGGACAAACTCTTTCGGAGTATCAGGGTTTCGGACGAGAACTCATCTGTTACACGGGCACTTCAATGTTTTTTAAACTTATTTGAACTCCGGACTTCTTTTGTGTTCATTATGCAGCATTCAAAGCGATGTCATCAATTTCCAATATGTTCTGACATCATTTGTTGTTTTTCGGTCATTTACCTAATTGTTTAGAGAGCTAAATGACCGTGAAATTGAAAATCACTACAAAATGAATTCTGAAAATGTTGAAACTTGGCATGGTATCATCATTTCACCCGCATAGTATCTGTGTAAGAGTAGAGAGGGTCACAGCAAAAACTGGACGCACTTCGTGTACAAACTGGACAAACTCTTTCGGAGTATCAGGGTTTCGGACGAGAACTCATCTGTTACACGGCCACTTCAATGTTTTTTAAACTTATTTGAACTCCGGACTTCTTTTGTGCTCAGTATGCATCATTCAAAGCGACGTCATCAATTTCCAACATGTTCTTACATCATTTGTTGTTTTTCGGTCATTTACCTAATTGTTTAGAGAGCTAAATGATCGTGAAATTGAAAATCACTACAAAATGAATTCTAAAAAAGTTGAAACTTGGCATGGTATCATCATTTCACCCGCATAGCATGTACGAAAGAGTAGAGAGGGTCACGGCAAAAACTGGACGCACTTCGTGTACAAACTGGACAAACTCTTTCGGAGTATCACGGTTTCGGACGAGAACTCATCTGTTACACGGGCACTTCAATGTTTTTTAAACTTATTTGAACTCCGGACTTCTTTTGTGTTCAGTATGCAGCATTCAAAGCAACGTCATCAATTTCCAACATGTTCTTACATCATTTGTTGTTTTTCGGTCATTTACCTAATTGTTTAGAGAGCTAAATGATCGTGAAATTGAAAATCACTACAAAATGAATTCTAAAAAAGTTGAAACTTGGCATGGTATCATCATTTCACCCGCATAGCATGTACGAAAGAGTAGAGAGGGTCACGGCAAAAACTGGACGCACTTCGTGTACAAACTGGACAAACTCTTTCGGAGTATCACGGTTTCGGACGAGAACTCATCTGTTACACGGGCACTTCAATGTTTTTTAAACTTATTTGAACTCCGGACTTCTTTTGTGTTCATTATGCAGCATTCAAAGCGACGTCATCAATTTTCAACATGTTCTGACATCATTTGTTGTTTTTCGGTCATTTACCGAATTGTTTAGAGAGCTAAATGACCGTGAAATTGAAAATCACTACAAAATGAATTCTGAAAATGTTGAAACTTGGCATGGTATCATCATTTCACCCGCATAGCATGTGCGAAAGAGTAGAGAGGGTCACGGCAAAAACTGGACGCACTTCGTGTACAAACTGGACAAACTCTTTCGGAGTATCAGGGTTACGGACGAGAACTCATCTGTTACACGGGCACTTCAATGTTTTTTAAACTTATTTGAACTCCGGACTTCTTTTGTGTTCATTATGCAGCATTCAAAGCGACGTCATCAATTTCCAAAATGTTCTGACATCATTTGTTGTTTTTCGGTCATTTACCTAATTGTTTAGAGAGCTAAATGACCGTGAAATTGAAAAGCACTACAAAATGAATTCTGAAAATGTTGAAACTTGGCATGGTATCATCATTTCACCCGCATAGCATGTGCAAAAGAGTAGAGAGGGTCTTGGCAAAAACTGGACGCACTTCGTGTACAAACTGGACAAACTCTTTCGGAGTATCAGGGTTTCGGACGAGAACTCATCTGTTACACGGGCACTTCAATGTTTTTTAAACTTATTTGAACTCCGGACTTCTTTTGTGTTCAGTATGCAGCATTCAAAGCAACGTCGTCAATTTCCAACATGTTCCGACATCATTTGTTGTTTTTCGGTCATTTACCTAATTGTTTATAGAGCTAAATGATCGTGAAATTGAAAATCACTACAAAATGAATTCTGAAAATGTTGAAACTTGGCATGGTATCATCATTTCACCCGCATAGCATGTGCGAAAGAGTAGAGAGGGTCACGGCAAAAACTGGACGCACTTCGTGTACAAACTGGACAAACTCTTTCGGAGTATCAGGGTTACGGACGAGAACTCATCTGTTACACGGGCACTTCAATGTTTTTTAAACTTATTTGAACTCCGGACTTCTTTTGTGTTCATTATGCAGCATTCAAAGCGACGTCATCAATTTCCAAAATGTTCTGACATCATTTGTTGTTTTTCGGTCATTTACCTAATTGTTTAGAGAGCTAAATGATCGTGAAATTGAAAATCACTACAAAATGAATTCTAAAAAAGTTGAAACTTGGCATGGTATCATCATTTCACCCGCATAGCATGTACGAAAGAGTAGAGAGGGTCTTGGCAAAAACTGGACGCACTTCGTGTACAAACTGGACAAACTCTTTCGGAGTATCAGGGTTTCGGACGAGAACTCATCTGTTACACGGGCACTTCAATGTTTTTTAAACTTATTTGAACTCCGGACTTCTTTTGTGTTCAGTATGCAGCATTCAAAGCAACGTCGTCAATTTCCAACATGTTCTGACATCATTTGTTGTTTTTCTGTCATTTTCCTAATTGTTTAGAGAGCTAAATGACCGTGAAATTGAAAATCACTACAAAATGAATTCTGAAAATGTTGAAACTTGGCATGGTATCATCATTTCACCCGCATAGCATCTGTGAAAGAGTAGAGAGGGTCACAGCAAAAACTGGACGCACTTCGTGTACAAACTGGACAAACTCTTTCGGAGTATCAGGGTTTCGGACGAGAACTCATCTGTTACACGGCCACTTCAATGTTTTTTAAACTTATTTGAACTCCAGACTTCTTTTGTGCTCAGTATGCATCATTCAAAGCGACGTCATCAATTTCCAACATGTTCTTACATCATTTGTTGTTTTTCGGTCATTTACCTAATTGTTTAGAGAGCTAAATGATCGTGAAATTGAAAATCACTACAAAATGAATTCTAAAAAAGTTGAAACTTGGCATGGTATCATCATTTCACCCGCATAGGATGTACGAAAGAGTAGAGAGGGTCACGGCAAAAACTGGACGCACTTCGTGTACAAACTGGACAAACTCTTTCGGAGTATCACGGTTTCGGACGAGAACTCATCTGTTACACGGGCACTTCAATGTTTTTTAAACTTATTTGAACTCCGGACTTCTTTTGTGTTCATTATGCAGCATTCAAAGCGACGTCATCAATTTCCAACATGTTCTGACATCATTTGTTGTTTTTCGGTCATTTACCTAATTGTTTAGAGAGCTAAATGACAGTGAAATTGAAAATCACTACAAAATGAATTCTGAAAATGTTGAAACTTGGCATGGTATCATCATTTCACCCGCATAGCATGTGCGAAAGAGTAGAGAGGGTCACGGCAAAAACTGGACGCACTTCGTGTACAAACTGGACAAACTCTTTCGGAGTATCAGGGTTACGGACGAGAACTCATCTGTTACACGGGCACTTCAATGTTTTTTAAACTTATTTGAACTCCGGACTTCTTTTGTGTTCATTATGCAGCATTCAAAGCGACGTCATCAATTTCCAAAATGTTCTGACATCATTTGTTGTTTTTCGGTCATTTACCTAATTGTTTAGAGAGCTAAATGATCGTGAAATTGAAAATCACTACAAAATGAATTCTAAAAAAGTTGAAACTTGGCATGGTATCATCATTTCACCCGCATAGCATGTACGAAAGAGTAGAGAGGGTCTTGGCAAAAACTGGACGCACTTCGTGTACAAACTGGACAAACTCTTTCGGAGTATCAGGGTTTCGGACGAGAACTCATCTGTTACACGGGCACTTCAATGTTTTTTAAACTTATTTGAACTCCGGACTTCTTTTGTGTTCAGTATGCAGCATTCAAAGCAACGTCGTCAATTTCCAACATGTTCTGACATCATTTGTTGTTTTTCTGTCATTTTCCTAATTGTTTAGAGAGCTAAATGACCGTGAAATTGAAAATCACTACAAAATGAATTCTGAAAATGTTGAAACTTGGCATGGTATCATCATTTCACCCGCATAGCATCTGTGAAAGAGTAGAGAGGGTCACAGCAAAAACTGGACGCACTTCGTGTACAAACTGGACAAACTCTTTCGGAGTATCAGGGTTTCGGACGAGAACTCATCTGTTACACGGCCACTTCAATGTTTTTTAAACTTATTTGAACTCCAGACTTCTTTTGTGCTCAGTATGCATCATTCAAAGCGACGTCATCAATTTCCAACATGTTCTTACATCATTTGTTGTTTTTCGGTCATTTACCTAATTGTTTAGAGAGCTAAATGATCGTGAAATTGAAAATCACTACAAAATGAATTCTAAAAAAGTTGAAACTTGGCATGGTATCATCATTTCACCCGCATAGGATGTACGAAAGAGTAGAGAGGGTCACGGCAAAAACTGGACGCACTTCGTGTACAAACTGGATAAACTCTTTCGGAGTATCACGGTTTCGGACGAGAACTCATCTGTTACACGGGCACTTCAATGTTTTTTAAACTTATTTGAACTCCGGACTTCTTTTGTGTTCATTATGCAGCATTCAAAGCGACGTCATCAATTTCCAACATGTTCTGACATCATTTGTTGTTTTTCGGTCATTTACCTAATTGTTTAGAGAGCTAAATGACAGTGAAATTGAAAATCACTACAAAATGAATTCTGAAAATGTTGAAACTTGGCATGGTATCATCATTTCACCCGCATAGCATGTGCGAAAGAGTAGAGAGGGTCACGGCAAAAACTGGACGCACTTCGTGTACAAACTGGACAAACTCTTTCGGAGTATCAGGGTTACGGACGAGAACTCATCTGTTACACGGGCACTTCAATGTTTTTTAAACTTATTTGAACTCCGGACTTCTTTTGTGTTCATTATGCAGCATTCAAAGCGACGTCATCAATTTCCAAAATGTTCTGACATCATTTGTTGTTTTTCGGTCATTTACCTAATTGTTTAGAGAGCTAAATGACTGTGAAATTGAAAAGCACTACAAAATGAATTCTGAAAATGTTGAAACTTGGCATGGTATCATCATTTCACCCGCATAGCATGTGCAAAAGAGTAGTGAGGGTCTTGGCAAAAACTGGACGCACTTCGTGTACAAACTGGACAAACTCTTTCGGAGTATCAGGGTTTCGGACGAGAACTCATCTGTTACACGGGCACTTCAATGTTTTTTAAATTTATTTGAACTCCGGACTTCTTTTGTGTTCAGTATGCAGCATTCAAAGCAAAGTCGTCAATTTCCAACATGTTCCGACATCATTTGTTGTTTTTCGGTCATTTACCTAATTGTTTATAGAGCTAAATGATCGTGAAATTGAAAGTCACTAAAAATGAATTCTGAAAATGTTGAAACTTGGCATGGTATCATCATTTCACCCGCATAGCATGTGTGAAAGAGTAGAGAGGGTCACGGCAAAAACTGGACGCACTTCGTGTACAAACTGGACAAACTCTTTCAGAGTATCAGGGTTTCGGACGAGAACTCATCTGTTACACGGCCACTTCAATGTTTTTTGAACTTATTTGAACTCCGGACTTCTTTTGTGCTCAGTATGCATCATTCAAAGCAACGTCATCAATTTCCAACATGTTCTTACATCATTTGTTGTCTTTCGGCCATTTACCTAATTGTTTAAAGAGCTAAATGACCGTGAAATTGAAAATCACTACAAAATGAATTCTCAAAATGTTGAAACTTGGCATGGTATCATCATTTCACTCGCATAGCATGTGAGAAAGAGTAGAGAGGGTCACGACAAAAACTGGACACACTTCGTGTACAAACTGGACAAACTCTTTCGGAGTATCAGGGTTTCGGACAAGAACTCATCTGTTACACGGGTACTTCAATGTTTTTTAAACTTATTTGAACTCCGGACTTCTTTTGTGTTCAGTATGCAGCATTGAAAGCAACATCATCAATTTCCAACATGTTCTGACATCATTTGTTGTTTTTCGGTCATTTACCTAATTGTTTAGAGAGCTAAATGACCGTGAAATTGAAAATCACTATAAAATGAATTCTGAAAATGTTGAAACTTGGCATGGTATCATCATTTCACCCGCATAGCATGTGCGAAAGAGTAGAGAGGGTCACGGCAAAAATTGGACGCACTTCGTGTACAAACTGGACAAACTCTTTCGGAGTATCAGGGTTTCGGACGAGAACTCATCTGTTACACGGGCACTTCAATGTTTTTTAAACTTATTTGAACTCCGAACTTCTTTTGTGTTCAGTATGCAGCATTCAAAGCGACTTTATCAATTTCCAACATGTTCTGACATCATTTGTTGTTTTTTGGTCATTTACCTAATTGTTTAGAGAGCTAAATGACCGTGAAATTGAAAATCACTACAAAATGAATTCTGAAAATGTTGGAACTTGGCATGGTATCATCATTTCACCCGCATAGCATGTACAAAAGAGTAGAGACGGTCACGGCAAAAACTGGACGCACTTCGTGTACAAACTGGACAAACTGTTTCGGAGTATCAGGGTTTCGGGCGAGAACTCATCTGTTACACGGGCACTTCAATGTTTTTTAAACTTATTTGAACTCCGGACTTCTTTTGTGTTCAGTATGCAGCATTCAATGCGACGTCATCAATTTCCAACATGTTCTGACATCATTTGTTGTTTTTCGGTCATTTACCTAATTGTTTAGAGAGCTAAATGACTGTGAAATCGAAAATCACTACAAAATGAATTCTGAAAATGTTGAAACTTGGCATGGTATCATCATTTCACCCGCATAGCTTGTGCGAAAGAGTAGAGAGGGTCACGGCAAAAACTGGACGCACTTCCTGTACAAACTGGACAAACTCTTTTGGAGTATCAGGGTTTCGGACGAGAACTCATTTGTTACACGGCCACTTCAATGTTTTTTAAACTTATTTGAACTCCGGACTTCTTTTGTGCTCAGTATGCATCATTCAAAGCGACGTCATCAATTTCCAACATGTTCTTACATCATTTGTTGTTTTTCGGTCGTTTACCTAATTGTTTAGAGAGCTAAATGATCGTGAAATTGAAAATCACTACAAAATGAATTCTAAAAAAGTTGAAACTTGGCATGGTATCATCATTTCACCCGCATAGCATGTACGAAAGAGTAGAGAGGGTCACGGCAAAAACTGGACGCACTTCGTGTACAAACTGGACAAACTCTTTCGGAGTATCACGGTTTCGGATGAGAACTCATCTGTTACACGGGAACTTCACTGTTTTTTAAACTTATTTGAACTCCGAACTTCTTTTGTGTTCATTATGCAGCATTCAAAGCGACGTCATCAATTTCCAACATGTTCTGACATCATTTGTTGTTTTTCGGTCATTTACCTAATTGTTTAGAGAGCTAAATGACCGTGAAATTGAAAATCACTATAAAATGAATTCTGAAAATGTTGAAACTTGGCATGGTATCATCATTTCACCCGCATAGCATGTGCGAAAGAGTAGAGAGGGTCACGGCAAAAATTGGACGCACTTCGTGTACAAACTGGACAAACTCTTTCGGAGTATCAGGGTTTCGGACGAGAACTCATCTGTTACACGGGCACTTCAATGTTTTTTAAACTTATTTGAACTCCGGACTTCTTTTGTGTTCAGTATGCAGCATTCAAAGCGACTTTATCAATTTCCAACATGTTCTGACATCATTTGTTGTTTTTTGGTCATTTACCTAATTGTTTAGAGAGCTAAATGACCGTGAAATTGAAAATCACTACAAAATGAATTCTGAAAATGTTGGAACTTGGCATGGTATCATCATTTCACCCGCATAGCATGTACAAAAGAGTAGAGACGGTCACGGCAAAAACTGGACGCACTTCGTGTACAAACTGGACAAACTGTTTCGGAGTATCAGGGTTTCGGGCGAGAACTCATCTGTTACACGGGCACTTCAATGTTTTTTAAACTTATTTGAACTCCGGACTTCTTTTGTGTTCAGTATGCAGCATTCAATGCGACGTCATCAATTTCCAACATGTTCTGACATCATTTGTTGTTTTTCGGTCATTTACCTAATTGTTTAGAGAGCTAAATGACTGTGAAATTGAAAATCACTACAAAATGAATTCTGAAAATGTTGAAACTTGGCATGGTATCATCATTTCACCCGCATAGCTTGTGCGAAAGAGTAGAGAGGGTCACGGCAAAAACGGGACGCACTTCGTGTACAAACTGGACAAACTCTTTTGGAGTATCAGGGTTTCGGACGAGAACTCATTTGTTACACGGCCACTTCAATGTTTTTTAAACTTATTTGAACTCCGGACTTCTTTTGTGCTCAGTATGCATGATTCAAAGCGACGTCATCAATTTCCAACATGTTCTTACATCATTTGTTGTTTTTCGGTCATTTACCTAATTGTTTAGAGAGCTAAATGATCGTGAAATTGAAAATCACTACAAAATGAATTCTAAAAAAGTTGAAACTTGGCATGGTATCATCATTTCACCCGCATAGCATGTACGAAAGAGTAGAGAGGGTCACGGCAAAAACTGGACGCACTTCGTGTACAAACTGGACAAACTCTTTCGGAGTATCAGGGTTTCGGACGAGAACTCATCTGTTACACGGGCACTTCAATGTTTTTTAAACTTATTTGAACTCCGGACTTCTTTTGTGTTCATTATGCAGCATTCAAAGCGACGTCATCAATTTCCAACATGTTCTGACATCATTTGTTGTTTTTCGGTCATTTACCTAATTGTTTAGAGAGCTAAATGACCGTGAAATTGAAAATCACTACAAAATGAATTCTAAAAATGTTGAAACTTGGCATGGTATCATCATTTCACCCGCATAGCATCTGTGAAAGAGTAGAGAGGGTCACAGCAAAAACTGGACGCACTTCGTGTACAAACTGGACAAACTCTTTCGGAGTATCAGGGTTTCGGACGAGAACTCATCTGTTACACGGCCACTTCAATGTTTTTTAAACTTATTTGAACTCCGGACTTCTTTTGTGCTCAGTATGCATCATTCAAAGCGACGTCATGAATTTCCAACATGTTCTTACATCATTTGTTGTTTTTCGGTCATTTACCTAATTGTTTAGAGAGCTAAATGATCGTGAAATTGAAAATCACTACAAAATGAATTCTAAAAAAGTTGAAACTTGGCATGGTATCATCATTTCACCCGCATAGCATGTACGAAAGAGTAGAGAGGGTCACGGCAAAAACTGGACGCCCTTCGTGTACAAACTGGACAAACTCTTTCGGAGTATCACGGTTTCGGACGAGAACTCATCTGTTACACGGGCACTTCAATGTTTTTTAAACTTATTTGAACTCCAGACTTCTTTTGTGTTCATTATGCACCATTCAAAGCGACGTCATCAATTTCCAACATGTTCTGACATCATTTGTTGTTTTTCGGTCATTAACCTAATTGTTTAGAGAGCTAAATGACCGTGAAATTGAAAATCACTACAAAATGAATTCTGAAAATGTTGAAACTTGGCATGGTATCATCATTTCACCCGCATAGCATGTGCGAAAGAGTAGAGAGGGTCACGGCAAAAACTGGACGCACTTCGTGTACAAACTGGACAAACTCTTTCGGAGTATCAGGGTTTCGGACGAGAACTCATCTGTTACACGGGCACTTCAATGTTTTTTAAACTTATTTGAACTCCGGACTTCTTTTGTGTTCAGTATGCTGCATTCAAAGCGACTTTATCAATTTCCAACATGTTCTGACATCATTTGTTGTTTTTTGGTCATTTACCTAATTGTTTAGAGAGCTAAATGACCGTGAAATTGAAAATCACTACAAAATGAATTCTGAAAATGTTGGAACTTGGCATGGTATCATCATTTCACCCGCATAGCATGTACAAAAGAGTAGAGACGGTCACGGCAAAAACTGGACGCACTTCGTGTACAAACTGGACAAACTGTTTCGGAGTATCAGGGTTTCGGGCGAGAACTCATCTGTTACACGGGCACTTCAATGTTTTTTAAACTTATTTGAACTCCGGACTTCTTTTGTGTTCAGTATGCAGCATTCAATGCGACGTCATCAATTTCCAACATGTTCTGACATCATTTGTTGTTTTTCGGTCATTTACCTAATTGTTTAGAGAGCTAAATGACTGTGAAATTGAAAATCACTACAAAATGAATTCTGAAAATGTTGAAACTTGGCATGGTATCATCATTTCACCCGCATAGCTTGTGCGAAAGAGTAGAGAGGGTCACAGCAAAAACGGTACGCACTTCGTGTACAAACTGGACAAACTCTTTTGGAGTATCAGGGTTTCGGACGAGAACTCATTTGTTACACGGCCACTTCAATGTTTTTTAAACTTATTTGAACTCCGGACTTCTTTTGTGCTCAGTATGCATCATTCAAAGCGACGTCATCAATTTCCAACATGTTCTTACATCATTTGTTGTTTTTCGGTCATTTACCTAATTGTTTAGAGAGCTAAATGATCGTGAAATTGAAAATCACTACAAAATGAATTCTAAAAAAGTTGAAACTTGGCATGGTATCATCATTTCACCCGCATAGCATGTACGAAAGAGTAGAGAGGGTCACGGCAAAAACTGGACGCACTTCGTGTACAAACTGGACAAACTCTTTCGGAGTATCAGGGTTTCGGACGAGAACTCATCTGTTACACGGGCACTTCAATGTTTTTTAAATTTATTTGAACTCCGGACTTCTTTTGTGTTCAGTATGCAGCATTCAAAGCAACGTCGTCAATTTCCAACATGTTCCGACATCATTTGTTGTTTTTCGGTCATTTACCTAATTGTTTATAGAGCTAAATGATCGTGAAATTGAAAGTCACTAAAAATGAATTCTGAAAATGTTGAAACTTGGCATGGTATCATCATTTCACCCGCATAGCATGTGTGAAAGAGTAGAGAGGGTCACGGCAAAAACTGGATGCACTT